>NC_044980.1:47219771-47519771 GCF_008728515.1 Papio anubis | reverse complement strand
AACAAAACACATTTTAAATGGTTCACACTGGCTTACCAGCCATCTCTCAAGATTAATAGTTTGCTTTCCAAACCTCCCTCATCCACTAAAATTACAACAAAAAACAAAACAAAACAAAAAAACCCAAAGTAGCACAAAGCCTACAGATGATAGAAAATAGCAGATAATTTTCCCCTTTGCTCTAAAGTCAAACAGCGAGATATATAGTTACATGAATCCCAGAAAGCGTACAGCCCAGCAGTCTGCCCCCCAGAGCAGTCATTCACTTATCACCCACAACTGACAGACAAAGCCCACAGAAATTCAGTGTTTTCAAGTTGAAGGAATAAATGAATGAATGAAAGAAATGAAGACACGAGTAAGGTTTCTTGTCAACTAGAACACTGTGTCTTTTTCTGCCGTTCCATGCTATATGGATGTCATAACGCAGACAGGGAAGACTAGAGATAGTTTTACAAATATCTGGAAATGAGAAAATTAGACTTGCGATTTTATGATAAAAATGAACAAACAAGATAAAATTTCCTTTATGACATCATAAGTGCATTTTGAAATAGAACAGTAAGAATTCGATTGACTTGAAATAAGACATCTTTACTATATTCTTGATTTGGAATAAGGCAGCTACGATATATGATTTACTTGCCAACATGTAGAAGGAGTGCTTAGTGCATTCTGATTTTCGAACTGTGATGTTCCTTTGAACTTTTCTCTCTTGAGTTCCAGAGAAAAAACTTCGTGATATTTGCCTTAGTGAATCTAGGGTGACACGGTACTGCAAATCTACAAAAATTTTAAAAAATAATTGATGGAAATGTTTATTTGAAGTGATTCTCATATTGTACAGATTATTAAATTAGCATTATAGAAAAATCTCTTCGGCAATCAATCTAAAAAGATTCTATTGTTCAGCATATCCACACTATAATAACAATGGTATTAGCAGTCATAAAGATAACCTTGAGGAACTCTATAGAAGTGCTCTCTGAGTTCACTGTGCTTTCAGTGTTTAACTACATTTATTGTTTATAATTCTTATACACACACATATACACACACGCACACTTGCCTATCATCTAATTTCCAGACCACCACAGTAATTATTATATTTTCACTTAAAATATTCCTTTTAACTTTAGAAATGTTGGAACCCTGTTAGAATATTGATTATGTTATATTTCAATAGAGGCAAAAATATACATTAGTTACTTGTTTACAAATATATACATTTTAATCTATTTATATATAAAAGGATATTATCTCAGCTTATGTTCAAGCCACTATTAAGGTTCAATAAAATAAGCATACTACAATAAAGAAAATAAGTGAAATCTTACACTTTATATGAAGGCTACAATAGTCCTTATTTGATCACTTAGTTACTTTGCAAAAATTAAGTAAGACTGAAACAAAGTTACATATAAAATGCAAAAGTCATTACTTTATATTCCTATACCTCATTGATCTTTCTAGTCAGGAGGCTATTTCAGAGCATATACATGCACATATGGAACAAATCAAGGAAAACAGATTTTAAGGATTAATGGTTTTTCTCATTCTGCTTATATTTGGTTACAGAGTAAATTTTTCTTCTGCAGTCAATGGTCTTTATAGCTTTGATTCGAGCATATTTCAACATCATTAAAAACCTGCCTTAGAAAGTGGAGAACAAAGGGAGGACGAGGAAGTACAGGCTGACCTGATGCACCTGAGAACACACACACACAGCAAGTCTGACTCTCAGAAACTAGGGTCACCTCAGTGGAGCAAAGGATCTCAGAAATGTGGGAATGGTGAAGTATTCGGGTTCTCTGCAATACCAGTCTTTCCCAGGAGGGGGCAAGAGAAGGGAGAGAAGATTCTTTGCAGAATCCCACAGGAAGGAAAACTGGGCCCATTTGGGACCCAATTTTTAAACTCTACCTCTGAATCGGTATTTTTTTTTCTTAAGCCTCTGATTGTACACAGTAAGTAGGAGAGCCAGACAGACACTATGCAGTGTTGAGGGCGCTGCATACAAACATGTAATTTCTGCTCCAGAATTGACTGGGTTCCATAACCTATTCCTTTTGCAGCAGGATTTTTTTTCAAGGTTCTACATGTTCACTGGGGCAAATATGATGTGCAGCTCACCATGGTGGGGAAAATGCAATATCCTGCTGGATTTCATCATGCTGGAGCAAATACATCGTCCTCTACCCAAAAGTACTTGCTATAATTATTTTGCTTACCAGCTTCATAAATCGTGTCTTCTTTAGATTTTAATTTCACATCAAAACACACTGTAGCATTTATGCATACTGTTTCCTTTCCCTCCATATGGCAGTTTTTCTTTTGAATATTCACTTTATTTGGTTCAAAATTCATGGTCACTTTAACTACAGCCACATCTCGGGACCTCCAAACAAAAACAATGGGATTACTCACACATTTTTACATTTAATGAATGTTATCAACTTGGATGTGCAAAGTGAGGGCATGGAAGGGGGTCTGCTTCGTGTATAATACAGCACTCAGGACTCCGTTTATTTAATTAATCTTTGTGACAGAAGAGATTATATCTGATGTTCTAAGACATGCAGGTTATATTTGGAAACCATTTGGGGCTTTTGGTTCAAACGCCAAAGATCTAGTTTTGCCTGTGATGGAAAAGAGATGGAACCAAGTGCCCAGGTGAAACCCCAGAATCAACTATATTTTGAGGATTTACGAGTTTGTTCCCAATTTGAAAGAAGTCTAAAGGTCCCTGAGTAACTCGTAGGCCCCTGCTATCTCTCATCTGGACTGTAATATTGTCAGTCCTTGTGAGTTCAGCTCTTCCTCTATTTGTAGGAAGGAAAAGCAAAATAACATTTGAGGCAGTGTGCTAGACATGGATGTTATTTCATTGAATTCTTAAGATTAATTATAAGAAACATCATTTCTGTTTTATGTTTGATAACTGGGGCTCTGAAAGGTTAAATATTTTACGCCAGGTCAAAAGCTATTAAGAGGAAAAACCTGGGATTTTAAACTCAATCGTTTTAACTCTAAAGCCCAATGATGTCTACTAATCCAAAATGAGATCAGAGTAAGATCTTAGACATGGGGAATATATGGATCCTGAGGCCATTGTCTTATATCCAAGCTAGAACAATTATTGCACATTTTTACCTGGTTTCTGCCTTGTGGCCAGAGCTAGCCCCTTGTAACTACGTATCTTGTGAATAATGAAGTCACTACTTATGCTTTTGCTTTAAAAAACGGTGGTTTTCTTTTTTCTGTTAAAACAATGTACTCATAGAAAATATAAACATCATAGAAATGCATAAAGAAAACACAAATAACTTGTAATACTACCACTCAGCAATAATCACCATTCACATTTAGTACACTTGGTGGTTTTTTCTTTACAGAAGAAAATGTGCATATACATATACACATGCATCCATATATATATGTACAAAAGCACATCTTCATATGTATGCATACATATTTTTAAACCATTATATTACAGTGAATAACTTTCCAATATTTACATTTTTCTGAGAATATGATTTTTAATGGAAGTTATTATTTTTAATGGGAATAGACTATACCAGCATATGCACATACCATAATCTATGCATTCAGTCCCCTCTTATTGGATATTTAGCTTAATTTAAAAAAATGGTTTCTGAGTATAGTGGTAAATTTAACATTATTAAAAGATAGTATTACATACAGTGCTGTGATGACATCTTCAATCGTACTTCTAGATTGTATCTTTACATTTTGAGGAAATTAAATCCTTGGTAAAAAGTAGGAACATTGGAATGCTTTTAAATACTTATTGATAAAGACCTTCTAATGAGTTTCAACCAGTTTACCCTTTCATCAGCAACGAATGAACATGCCTAGTTTCCTGCTTAGTAATAAGGATTCTCCAGGCATGAAGCTGTCTTGACCATTATCTACCCCACACATCCTCTCTGCCCCAGCCACATCTTTCTTGGGGGTCAGTCCAGGTCTCATGACAAGACCCTCACTATTTGCTTCCAAATGTTCTTCCTATTGCCTGTCATTTGTATACACTCTCACTTCTTGTTAGGCATTGTGAATCTTAGTCTTTGTGTCCCAGTTTATTGGTTTGGTCCATTCTGCTGTCAATGGAGCCTGGACTATGCTAGAGAAATGACCATCATTTTGGCCCATCAATGCCTTGATTCGGGGCAGGAGAGGCCATAAATAAGTTTGCAAAGCTTTGTAAGAAGGCCTTGAAACAAAACTGGAGCATAAAAATCCTGAAAACATATTTTTAATATGAGAATTAATAAAATAAATATTTGTGAGCTAAAGGGAGCATAATAAACTAATTCAGGATTAACAGTTCAAACAAAATTGAAATATATACATTGTCTCTGACACTGCTGACTTCTGGTTTTGAACCTTGGTTTCTGGCGAGTCCTCCCCAAAGTCCCAGCCACTTGGCTGCCTAATATTCCCTTTTCTTAGGTATCACCCCTCAGTCTTCTTTCCCCTCTACTGTAAAGTTTTTTTTTTTTTAACATAGTGATTATTGTATATGCACAATTTACTGTACCATTCTAATTTGACCATTAGTTCTTAAGCATTATGTTAAATTACAGCAAAGTCATTTATTTTCATCTCTCTATCTTCATCTTTCTTTCACTGTTTACTACTCTTCTAGGTAAATTTTTGGGAAAAAGAGAATTGAGGTATGTTTCCACCTGAATTACAGTAAACCAATGCATTAATTTAGGAGAATCAACATGTGGACTTCTCATAAGGTCACTTGGAATAGACATTTTACTTATGAAACTCTTCCTTTATATTTCTTAATGAAATTTATTATATTTTTCAAAATTATCATGTGAGTTTCTCATTAAGTTGATTCTTGGCTTCCTAGTAATTTTTTTTCAAACAGAACAGTTTTTGAAATAGGATATTTTAGCTGGTTAAAGCTATGGTTATTAACGTTATTGCTTACTAAATTATTATTTTATTCTTAATAAATAAAGCATTATGAATGTATGTATCTGAAAGAACTGGGCAAATTGGGGGATGCGGGCATTTTAACAGCTGAGCAAAGATATTACTTAAGATGCCTCTAGGCTTGACAACAATATAAACAGTCAGAGAGTGCTGCTGGATTATCTGTTTCTATGTATCAGGCCAATGAATAAAAAGTCGATTATCTCTAAAACCTTGTAAGCAACCCAATATTAGGGATGGTTTATTGTTTATATACATCCTCTGTAAGATCTTCTCTTCCCCTATACCTCTCCTAAAACAGAATACCTATTTTAGTGTAAACCACATAATAGACACACCAAATTAAGAGTTCATTCTAGGCCGGGCGCGGTGGCTCAAGCCTGTAATCCCAGCACTTTGGGAGGCCGAGACGGGCGGATCACGAGGTCAGGAGATCGAGACCATCCTGGCGAACACGGTGAAACCCCGTCTCTACTAAAAAATACAAAAAAACTAGCCGGGCGAGGTGGCGGGCGCCTGTAGTCCCAGCTACTCCGGAGGCTGAGGCAGGAGAATGGCGTAAACCCGGGAGGCGGAGCTTGCAGTGAGCTGAGATCCGGCCACTGCACTCCAGCCTGGGCGACAGAGCCAGACTCCATCTCAAAAAAAAAAAAAAAAAGAGTTCATTCTACTTGTTTCTTTCATATAGCTTCTTTGTTCTTAAGATATATTGACTCTTTCAGCTCACTCAGCTGAATAACTTGTATCTGCATAGTGGAACACAAAAGGAAATAGATATTTGGTATGATACGAGCTCCAATCACACTGGGAGCTCGGCAAGTTATGGGTGACCCAGTCTCAGATTAACAGGCTGTTATTAAAATACTTACCAGAAGAGGGCAGCACCACCAAGGCCCCCAATAGTCACATCTGTCAGACCGTCACCATTTAAATCCATTTCTCCGTGGATAGACTGGCCAAAAAATTTCAGTGTCTCACCATCCCCACCTGATGGAATACGCTGTGAGAATCCAAAAAAAGAGTTTCATATGAGAAGAGTCTGTTCAAAACAGTTTCAAATAAATCTGAGAATTTAAATTGTTTAACAAAATCAAAATTAAAGATCTTTTGGGAATCCGCCCAAGAGGTCCCTCACGTGGAGATAAAGAGGAAAAATTCAGATGTTCCCAGAGGATATTGCTCTTTTTATAGTACAGACAAAATCATTTCAAGGTCACTGACACCAGAGACAGAGGAAAAAATTATATAATGTCATTTTGTCTAATCCTCAAAGGAAACAGTATGAGTAATTGGTTCTGTGCTTTCTGCTTCCTAGCCAATCCCATCATACAGACATATTTAAAGGTACTGGAGATCTTGAAAACATATCATATTAGGGCAGCGGGGAGAGGAGTAGAAGATTGCTCTAGGGGTCAATTTGGAGTTCACTGAACTTTGTGGCTGGGTATAAATAATACATCCCATCAAATACATTTTCCAATATGTAATCTCTACTGTCTTTCAAAAATTGTCCTAAAAGTTGAGGGCACGAGACTCAATTCCACTCACATGTATTCACAACGTTGAGATGGCACAAATGAATATGTCTTGAAGACAGATCTGTGCATATTACCATACATAGTATGTTTGATATCTGTACTTCCCGACTTAGCATTGGTTCAAGCTGAAGCTAATGCTTTTAACAGAAGTCCATGGCAAGCAGACAGGACTTACAAACCCTCCCTAAACTTCAAGTCTTCTCAGATTCTTGTTTTCCACATAAAAAACATAAAATAAGAAGCCCACTAAGGAAAACCAAATGGAAACAGTTTTCATGCTTAAACAGGTTAGGCTCATTTTAAAGTTGTTTTTTGTTGTCGTTGTTGTTGTTGTTGTTTTGAGACGGAGGCTCGCTCTGTCACCCACGCTGGAGTGCAGTGGCGCTACCTCAGTTCACTGCAACCTCCACCTCCCAGGTTCAAGCACTTCTCCTGCCTCAGCCTCCCAAGTAGCTGGGATTACAGTTGCGCACCACCACTCTCCCGACTAATTTTTTGTATTTTTGGTAGAGACGGGGTTTCACCATGTTGGCCAGGCTGATCTCGAACTCCTGACCTTGTGATCTGCCTGCCTCGGCCTCCCAAAGTGCTGGGATTACAGGCATGAGCCACTGCACCCAGCCATCCTCATTTTTTTAAGCGAAGAATTCAGGAGATATCTGCCTCATTGGTTCTATGGGCTTGACTGTTTGATTCTGGATTATCCCACACATAAGCAGCATCTGGTTCTCATGGAAATGAGTAAGCACATCTTCACCTATTCCTTCAAAAAGCATTTTGCCAGTAATTAAACAAATCCAACTCTAATATTCTTTTTGTTGTTTTTGTTTAAAGTTGCATCTTGATTTATCACCATTTAGAAAACAAGTTGTTTATGACAATCTATTTCATCTCACAATGATTTAGGTTTCCTTTTCTACTTCAAATGCTACCCCATTAAATTTACAGGATTGACACTGAAGGAGTAAAGTGGAAGAATATAAGAAAGAACCTCTTCCTGTGTTTCCTAATTCCATCATGCCCCAGTCATTAATATTGCCTGTCTCTTGTTACGTAAATAATGCCATAAAGATTTTCAACAGAAACAAATTATTTATCAAATGGCTACAAGTGCTCTTATTGAAATAAGCTCTTTATTCTGTTCACTATTGTTGTTACGGTTTTATGAAAAATCACTCATGTTTGCATTACATGAATAGATTTTGAGAGCTCTGTTGACTACAGAACCAAAGAGAACACTCAAATAGAAAATGAAATAATTAATATTCTGATTTCTTTTCAAACTATGTAAGTTAGAAGGTAGTGAATTCTGATTTATTTGTAAGTAGCTGTTCAATATCTAACCGACTGTGATTACCTAAAAACAGACAATTACATTCAAACTCCTTTAAATTATTTTGTTTTTATAGTGCATTTAGCACTTTTGTAACTTGTTATTTTTCTAATGCAGGAAAAAAATACGCTTATGGATTAGAGCTGTTAACTGACAACAAAGTACAAACAAGAATAACAGAAGTTCCCTGCAGCTTACACTTAATATTCAGATTTATTTTTCCTAAGGATTACTTGTGAGAAAATTATAAACCTTTAGAAATCCTAATTCACTTGAGGAAAATATAACAACTTAATGGATAAATATGAACTTAATGCAATTTATTATAACAGCATGAACATTAAATATAAAATCAAGAATCTAATTTCCTTTATTGGTTAAGTCATATAATTATTTTTGCCTTATTCACAAAGCAGTGCCCTCTATTTAGAATGGGACACACAGAAGATGTTAAACAGCATTGTTACAAATAATTCTTTTGTTTTTTACTGTGTCAAAAAGTCAAATCCTGGAGACATGGAAAATAACAACAGAAAGGAAATTACATAAATGTATAAAATATAAAGTAATTAATCTATAAGGAGCACTTAAAGAGAATTAAATCTAGTTTCCCAATAAGGTCAGGAGGAAGAAATTAAATAACTCATGAAGTTAGACAGGTAATGCCTGGCATCGAACTGACTTATCACTGAAGGGTGGGAATCTGTAGGTTTCAACTCTTACTTGTGCATACTCTTTCCTTATCGTCTTGCCACTTCCATGATAAATGTACACAGCTCCCCCGTGATCATCTTCCAGCGGAGCTCCTATCACGATGTCATTAAATCCATCAAGATTGAGGTCTTTTACAGCAGCAATAGCAGTTCCAAAACGAGCCCCGCATGGCTCATTTTTGTTTTCTTTTGTGCATGAATTGTGCTGCCGAGATGAACAGCACGTCTGCTTAGTAGGTTCCAGGCTCATTTGATATTCAAACCTTGTCTGGAAGAAAGATAAACAGGATATTTACAGATTTCCATCATTACTACAGCAGAGTAAAATTTTTAAAGTATACTAAATCAGTGCTATTAACAGCCATTTGTACATTAGTGGTAAGGGTGGTAAAATTTCTTTAAAATTGTGCCTATCTGAGAGCAAAGTTAGGGATTCCAAAGAGCAGATTGTAGAAGTGTGGGAGACATACTTTAATGGAATCTCTCTTTAATGCAATTGAGTGAGTATATAATTCAGAGCATCTTTTTCAGGCCAAATAATATTTAAATCCTTAATTTGTACCACTATCCGCTCTTCACCCAATATTGTGCAAAGTGAAAATTTATTCTGCTTTAAAAGGAAACTTTCTCTAAAGCTGCCTAGAGTGGAAGAAAAAAAAAAATCCCAGACAGAAAGTACTAGCAAAGGTGATCAAGAATACACTTTCTTGGAAAAAGAACAAAACAGCCTGGGACAAAAAAAGTTGACAGGAGGGAGCCAAAAAATGATAAGAAGAAAGATATATGATTTATTATTTAAAATAATCAATTTAGGAGAGAATGTACGTATTTGGAAAAGCTAAATAAACACTGGCTTTGCTGTAAAGAGCAAAACATTCTTCTAATGAAGAAATTAAAAATTATTTAACTTAAAAAATGATGTCTAAAGTCAAGCATGGAAGACAAAATCTCACTCCAGCCCAGTGAAGTATTTCCTGGAAGTCTGCAGTGTCGCTGCCTTGAAACTCATGACTTCTCCCCCTCAACCCTATCCGATTTAACTGCTGAGGTTGTTATCCACCTCCAAGCCAGAGCTGATAAGCCTCCCAGGCTAAATAAGCCTTGTGGGTTTATTTAACAGTTTAGTGAGATTTATATTTACCTCCTTTATCCTATACAGTGTTAAACATAATTCACATTTCCAAGCAGAAAATATCTAAGGGTTGGAGCTACTTTATTAGAATTATAAATGGTCATTTCAAAACTGAGGGGTTGGTGGAGTGAATAAATCCTGATAGCTTCTTTGCTCTGTTTTTTCAAAGTGAGTGAAAAAGTAGAACCTATTATTCAAAAATGAAGAGAAGGAAGAGATTTTATTGGATTTCTACCAAACTCAGACATCATTACCTGATTGAGAGCATACACATACACTTTTCCTTGCTCCTCTTTCTCCGTTCCCATGTACATAGGGGCTCCGACTAGAAGAATGTCAGTATTAGAATCCTTGTCAATGTCAATTGTTGTTAAAATACTGCCAAAGTAGGAACCAATCTAGGACACAAAATGAAACAAAACAGCCCAATGAACATCGGAAATTCTCAAGGAAGCTGAAATCTACATTTGTTTTACTTCTAGCAATCTAGTAGAGGAGCTAGTTGGCAAAGGAAATGAAAGATAGAAATTGATGCTCCCTGAAAGTTATTTATTGGCTCTTTCATGAGGATAAAGAATATTAGTCGGTTCCATCTTTGAGGATGAACAGCTGTTACAGATTTCATTGCTTGACAGTAACAAAATGAATTTCTTTAGATTTCACTCTAACCTCTCTTTCTTCTCCACAAATCAGAAAAGGTCAGTAATACTATAGTGATTTTTTAAGGAAATAAAATTAGATAAGCAGTAGAATGCATTCTGTAATGGTTGCATATATGTTTAAATACATTATAAGGAACTGAGTTGCACTGGAATACTGGTGTGGCATATTTCACCTCATAGTCTTGGAAGATTGTCTTCTCAATTAAATGATTAAGTGTTATCCCAGCAGCTATGGGATACAGAAAAATATGGAAGGATTGCAGGGGGATCATCCCTTGTAGCAATATGTTTTCTCATTTAAAGATAGTAATCTGTTTAGACAAAAGCAGAGAACTTACACTTCATTACTTAAATGCTTAAACAAGTTTTTCAAATATTATTCTATGCTTAATATTTGATGCTCTTAATAATTATCTTATTGTACATCTCCCTGTAGTGGCTTCTGTGATTTTACTCTTACAATCTTGCTTCTGCCCCTGTGGCATAGACACTCTTTCATATTTACTGGCTTCTTCCCCGACTCCCATTTTCTGAATTTTGGCCTCTTCTAAAGCTCAGACCTGTAGCTTTTTTCCATTCTCTTACCCTAGATAACCAATCCTTCTTAAACATTTCTACTAAGGCAATTGCAAATATCATTCTGTCTTCCTTCTCAAGGCTTCAGTTCTACATTTCTAGACATTGCTCCTAGGCATGTGGGCAAAAGACACTGCCTTTTGAGTGCACTTTTCTCACAGGTTTTTGAGGGGCTTAAGAGGTCTTCTTAAAAGTTGAATTAATTATAAACATAAATAAATTAGAAGATCTTGCAACACTGGGTTTTCCTTCCCACATGGCAACGGTCAACTGGAGCTCGGTGGAATTTTACAAGCTGCCCAGGGCCATGATTCCCACCACTTCCTGTGTTTTTTCACCCAGCAGCTTTACTCATTGACTTTACCTATTTTGATTTTACTTTACTGGCACATGCAAATATCTGAATTTGTGCTTACTGTTACAAGGAACATGTCTAAAAGCCAAACGTCACTGTTAAAAATACCTAAATTGCTTGAGGTGTTGACATTCTAATCATGGAGCCACCTTTCTTTCACATTCCCAGGCTGAAACTGAAGTCATTCATGATTTAAATCATTCATGATACTCTCCTCAACTTTCATATGTAAATTTTCATAAAATTTGACACTTCCTGTCTTGTAGACAATTAATGGAGTGATAATGGATCTAAGATGTCATCTAAAATGCTTCATTTTACTATTGTCAATTTCTTCTTATTGATATCTGTCATGCCCCTTCCTTTTCCATTTTTACTGCTGACATCTTATTTTACGTTCTTCTTACCTCCAGTTTGAGCTATAACAATAGCCTTACTCTAACTGTTATGCATTTTCCGAGTATAAATGTGGGCAAAGAGTTAATAAAACCCTTTCACCTGATACATGAGGATCTGACCTTTAGTTACTCTAACTCTGTTGCCCTGGGAATCTTCTGAGGCTGGGATTTCAACTTTACCACTAAGGCTAAGCTGTTGCTTTTACCCCTGATGGGGTAAAAATAACCTCTTATTGGGATATTGTATTCAGGCTGTGTGGAACTATAAATGATTTATAAGGACCTGATGAAGATGACATAGTTTTGACTTCCCAGAGCGCAGTTACTCTTGTAGCCAGCCTGCCCTTTGTAGAGACCCTGGAAGCTATGTCTATGGTGCTGTCATAAAAGATACTGCTCCTGCGGGGCATGGGGCTAGAAAGCCAGTGCAGTCTGTGGACATGACTAATGTGAGTATCCCTGCACCTGAGCTTTACTGCTGCGCTGGGCTGCAGCTGGGACTCCTGCAGAACAGCAGGGCTGATGCGGCCCTGCCCCTCTAGTCTAGAGAGTTGGAATATTTAGTGAAGGCTAAGAAGAACCCCTCTCCCACCCTCTGTAAAAGGACTGTGGAATAAAGTTAATAAATCCTCCTTGTAGAACTGTTGAAAAATACAGAAAACTTTTTAGAGATAAAAGTTCCCTGAGCTATCACAATTCAAAAATAACAACAACAAAAAGCATGGTTAGATCTTTCTTTCAGTTAATATGTATGTGTGTGTGTGTGTGTGCACGTGTGTGTAAATGTTTGCATATTTATGATGTTTCTTTCAGTTTATATATATACATATATAAATGTTATTTCATGTATAATTTCCCAAATTTCTTTTAATATTCAATACCACCTAATAAGAATTTTCCAATCTTAAATATTACAGCCAATTTCCCATTACCTCCAGGATAAAATCCAAGCTCTTAATTTGCCATTCAAAACCTCACATAATATGAGTCCATGTTATCTTTTTAACTTTCTCTTTCACTGCTCTTCCTACCTATCTATATTCTATCATCCCTTGTAGATTCAGCCCAAATTTCATCTTCTAAGAAGCTTTTCTGCACCAATCCTAGCTTAAAGCAATCTCATCATATTCTGACTGTATTGTCTGGGCCACTGGTAATTTCGTACCTCTTAATGTTTTGGATCTCTTTTCTTGTGTATGTATTTGTATGTCTGTATCTACATCTATTATGCATCTTTTTTTTTTTTTTTTCTTCTGAGATGGGGTTCCACTCTTGTTGCCCAGGCTGGAGTGCAGTGGCACGATCTCGGCTCACGGCAACCTCCACCTCCCAGGTTCAAGCGATTCTCCTGCCTCAGCCTCCCTAGTAACTGGGATTACAGGCATGTGCCACCACGCCCGGCTAATTTTGTATTTTTAGTAGAGTTTTTTTCTCCATGTTGGTCAGGCTGTTTAGTAGAGTTTGGTTTCTCCATGTTGGCCAGGCTGGTCTCAAACTCCTGACCTCAGGTAATCTGCCCGCCTCAGCCTCCCAAAGTGCTGGGATTATAGGTGTGAGCCACCGTGCCCAGCCTATTATACATCTTACCTCCACCCCCATCCAACATGAAGAGAAAGATACAGACACTATACATCCTTCCAAAGAACCTAACATGGGGCCCTGTTCCCAGTTGTTACTGAATATGTGGATAACACATTTTTAAAAGTTTAGGACAATAGACAGTAAACATACATAGAGTATGAATAGATTAATTTAAATAAAACAATATTTTTCAAGTTTACCTGTTCTCCACTGAGTGTCTGGAGAATTTTGATGTTTCCATCTTCCATCCTGTAGATAATGACCTGGCCTGTATGATTGTACCGAGGCTGTCCAGCAATATAGAGCACATCTCCAGAAGAAGCAGTAGCAGAGTTTACAGTGTAACCTAACAAAAGAAAGATTCCAGATATACCACCTGGACCCTTGAAGTCTTCATGTAATAAATTAAAACTCTTTCTAAATGACCAAGAGAATCATTTTTATATGGTTATATTTTGAAAATAATATTTTTTCTTCAGTGCATGTAAGAATTTGTTCTGGTGGAGGCTTTTAATGTGCTCTCTATCTACCACAATTGCTTTCTCCGGAGAATCTATTTACCCCCAGTCTGAGTTTTTCATTATTTAAAATCACAAATGATACAACAATGATGACACACAGAAAAACATTGCACATCCCCACCCCATTTTGTAATAAATCGATTGTATTTCATTTGGATATATGTGTCTGCACTACAGAATTTAATACTTTTTATATAGTTGGATCAGAGAAAATGTAAACTTTTTCTGTGCTGCTACTAGCTTTTTAAATTGTAATTTTAAATAATTGAAGATGATTTCTCTTGGTTAAAGCATAAAGACATTACATTTATATTACATGAGCATTGCCCGATAAAACACTAGAATTCAGGTGGTTTTAATATTTTTGTTATTACACTTAAGATTTCAAAGACACCTTGGTGCATTTAAATTTGTCCCTCTTCTGGATTTTTTGACAGTAAATTTTAAGGAATAGATCACTGGATCAAGTTTTTAATGATTCTTATAGTGTCTAGAAAATTGTTTCCAGAAAATTTGTACTACTTTGTTCTATGAACAGCCATATGAAAGACAATTTCATGAAACTGTCCCAGGCTTTGTGTATTATCACTATTATTTAAATTTGTGTATGTTTTAATAGGTGTTAAACATCGTCTAACAACAGTACCTTGCTGTGATTTTAATGTGACTTTATTCAACAGAGAGCTTGAATCGTTTTTCACATATCTGATCTTTCCTCTTTTTAATTGAGCTTCCATGCTCTTTAAAATTTTGAATTGTCTTTTTTCTACTTTTGATTTTATTTGCATGTATTTTATATTGAAGTTATTCCTGGGTCATTAATTTTGTTTCTTCAGTTTCTTCTGGAATACCTTCTTCTTCTGCGCAACCTCCTCCTCTGGTTTAGAAAAATCTGTTCTATTTCAGTAAGCATCATCTCAGTGCGGTGGGTGCGACAGTGGGGGTGGAGGTCACATGTGGGTTAATCTGACCATGAGCCCTGTAAATAGAGCCAGTGCATCTTGGGTGCTTCGCCCACCTAGATGTACACAATGATCAAGAGAATCTACATACAAACCTTTAAGATCAGCACTGTTTTTTATATTTTTAAGCATGTGCAACAAACTTTCAGCACTCTTTTGGGGCCATAAACCTTCTGTCCAGCTCCACTGTTTGGCTTCGGGCACATCTACCAACTCCACCATTGCAATGATAGAACGGCACACACTGCTTCTGGAAAGTCACATCTTTCAGATACTTGCTGGCTTTTCAGATATACACACCCCTGATTGCCTGGGTATTTTCATGGATCTTCTTAAAGTGAACATGAAGATTTGAATCTCTTGATTTGCATAATTTTTTGGGTTGTTCTGGGTCAAGTGAATAGTAAACCATTTTAAGAGATCATCTCAGGCTGCTTACAGGAAGAGCATAAATTGTGTCTTTAGGATTAATTTTTGAGTGAAAAATCAGATTTGTTCTTTGTGTTTTGAGAACACAGCGACATCAATGAATAAAATTATCACATGCAGATTTTGATTTTATAAAAGGAATAACTCTTCTAATAACCAGATTTCTTCAGTGCAGTAGAAGTCAGATTATTTTTCAAAATGCCACAGAATAGCACTTCTCACTGAGAAAAATATCATTTTCTAACTCACTTACCAAGTATTTTACTATAAAGTAAGTTTGACTTTCTTCCAAAAGTGTTAAAAAGGAAAAAAAGTTTTTATACAATATATTTATTCTTACAAGTGCTAAAGGAACACAGTTACGCACGCATATTATCCTTTATGAATATTCCTCACATTCTCATTCCTTCATCTTTCTTTGAGGGTTGTTTTATTATTATGCATAATAGAATCTAAAATATTTTTTCAAACATGTAATGTGTTATATGTTTATAAAATAAATCTTTCAGGCCATGTTTATACATACATAAAATGGAAACGAAGAATGTGCAAAACGAAGGCCATTTTATTTCATGCCACTCTACTAAGAACTATAAAGAAGGGAGTAGAATGAGAGTGTTAGTACGTGTGTGTGTGTGTAATTTGCAGAGCTGTGAATGTAACTGGATAAAAGGCCTCTTTTAAAAATAAGTTGAAAATTTTGTTTGAGGCTAGGAGTTGTGAGATTATTTAGTTAACTCTCTTTGATGACTTATACTTCATAAATAAAAATATTAGTTGAAATAATCTCAGGGACAGTTAGCATAGTTACTAATTGAGGCTTGGGTGTCTAAAGACAAGAAAGAAGAAAAGAAAAAGAGAGCCAGAGCCAAGTAAAGCCTAAATTTAGTAGAAGGAAAATAATTATAAATATTTAAGCTTAATAGTGTTTCCTGAAAAAGAAAAGAATAAGATGGACGAAAAGGGCTGGGCGCGGTGGCTTGCGCCTGTAATCCCAGAACTTTTGGAGGCTGAGGCTGGTGGATCACCTGAGGTCAGGAGTTTGAGACCAGTCTGGCCAACATGATGAAACCCGGTCTCTACCCAAAATACAAAAGCTTAGCCAGGGGATGGTGGCAGGTGCCTGTAATCCCAGTTACTCGGGAGGCTGAGGCAGGAGAATCACTTGAATGCAGGAGGTGGAGGTTGCAATGAGCAGAGATCGTGCCACTGCACTCCAGCCTGGGCAATAAGAGAGAAACTCTGACTCAAATTAAGAGAAAAAAAAGAGGAAGAAAAGGCCAAAATGGGTGGCATAGCCCTTTGCATGAATTTATGAAGAATGAATTCTGTCAGCTCTCATAATTCACTTCTGGGGTAAAGGGCCAGGATCTAGTGAGGTAATGGGAAACAGGTATGATCTGTCTTGATGCCAAGACATTGCCTCAGATCTTTCCTTCTCCTTTGGAAGCTGTTGGCAGGAATAGAATTCAGCAAACTGTGGGTGGAGGAAGCGGGGGAACATAATCCCAGCTGTATTCTCACCACTAAATCCACTTGCAATGCATATTGGCATAAGGCAGTTTGGGTAATAGAAGGATAGGGGTACGATTATGTCCTGAGACAGATGTTTGACAGCTAACTGATCATTATGGATAAGCACAGGATTTTTCTAATAGAGCCTCTGCCTCTCTGCTTCCTTCATAAGATTTTTCATAGTCTTACAACTTGCAATCCATACAGATTTACAAAAAAATACATTCAGTGTCTTCTCAATTTGTGACCCCCACAAAGAAACATTTTGAAAACTTCATTTCAGATTTAGAATATTATTTTGGGTGAAAAAAAAAAAACAAGGTATTTGTCCTGCCTTTTGGATGCTTTTCTATTTTGAAAGAAATCCTACATGTATTAGACTTTATGTTGGCAAAATGTCACATACCCTCACTTGTGAGTAAGCTAATGAAATAATTTCTGAAACAGAAAAGGAAATCTCAGCACACTGTAGAAAACATATCCAAAAATTTCCTTTTTGGACAGAGAGAAGTCATATATTATAAATACTGTGGTCAGAAATGATTCTTTTAATATTTTCTCACTTACAGTGCCATCTTTAAGTTGAATTATCCAAGTCTGCTTTAAGCAACGTTTAACCAAAGCTTTTTGGGAATGACAAACTTAGGATTCTTAAAAGTTTACTTATTTTAAAGGAATTTAATCACATATAATTAAGAATACCAAAAACTACAGTGCTATCAATTAAAATATGTGGGCTTCCTAAGAGTGACAACAATATCATACACATCTTTGTGGGCTTCACACAGTGTCTTTAATTTTGTAAATACTCAATACTTACTAGTAATAGTACTAATGTCAGCTACTATTATTATTTTGTATTATGTATGAGTTTTCTATTGCTGCTGTAACAAATTACTAAAAACTTGGTGGCTTAAAGCATCATAACTTATTATCTTACAATTCTGTACATTAGAAGTCTGGCATAGAGCTTCCTGGACTAAACATCAGGATATTGGCAGGTCAGTGTTCCTTTTGGGAGCCTATCAAGGAGAATCCATTTTCTTGCCCTTTGTAGCACTGGAGTCATCCACAGTTTTTGGCTTGTGGCCCCCCTCCATCTTTAAAGCCAACAACATTGCATCTCTCTGACCATTTTCCCATAGTTCTGTCTCCCTTTGGCCACATCCAAGAGAGGTTCTCTGATTTTTAGAATGCTTGATTATATCAGGTCCAGCCAGATATCTGAGGATAATCTTCCCATCTTTTCCTTAATTTCATCATATCTGAAAAGTCCCTTTTGCCATGCAAAGTAACCTATTCATGGGCCCAGGGATTAGCACATGGACATCTTTGGGGATCATTATTCTGCCTACCACAATACTAATAAGAGGAATGTTTATTATATAACATTACATAATAAAAAATACAAAATAACATTTACATAATAAAATAATAGACAACACCCATTGATTGTTAACTGTGTGTCAGGCACAGTACTAAATACAGTCATTACTTAATCTAACAATCCAAATGATATATATGGTGTAATTATTTCCAGTTTAGAAATAGTAAGATTGAGGCTTTCAGCGGGAAAGTAATTTCCCTAAAGCCATAGCCAGAGGCAGAATCAGAAAACAAACTCAAGTCTCTATGACCTCATGGCTATCGCTAATTGTACATCTTGTACCATAATTGCTTCAAGTCTTTAGTATCAGCAGCTTTATAATTTTTATTTTTATGAGTGTACAATATTTGTTAAGTGGATTTACTATTTACTTAACTATCTGCATATTTTGGGGCATTTAGGATAATGGCATTTCCTTCAATACCATAAATAATAATACAGTGGAAATAACTGTTCACTTGGCATTCTTAAATATTGGATTTTTTTCCTTAGGTTAGGTCCACAGAAGTGAAATTTCTGTATAAATGTGGTATGAACATTTTTATAGCTCTGTAAACACACTGTCAAATGCCTTTCATAAGGAGTTTTACTAATTTATATGTCATCCATTATATAGGAAGATAAATGTTCTATATTTATTCTACATAGAATACAAAGAAGCCTCAGGTTAAGCTGGTTCTTGATTCCAAGGTATTTCACGTAAACAGTCTCATAGAACCTTAGGATGTAGTGAACTTTTAGAAGATATCTAATCTAATCCCCAGCCCTCTTTTTTTAAATATTCTGTGTCATAGCACATATCATGCTGATAGCGATTGCTTGTTCCATTATTGTCTCTCACCCAAAAAAGTAAGATTTATGAATGTAGGAATGGACCTGCCTCATCTATCTTCTTATTCTCTATAAACTCAGTGTTTGGCACATTGCTGGTACTCAGTATTTGTGCGGTGCTTTCTTAATCAACCCAGAATCAGTTATTTCAATATCGTGATATGAACACTGACATAAGAATCAGGAAGTCTCAATTGTGGTTTCACACCTGTCATAGGCAGCTGGGACACAATTGTTCTATCTCTCAGTTTCTCAATTGGAAATTAAGACTACATGCTCCATAGGATCTCTTTTAATGCTGAAATTTGAAATGAATTTTAAGCCTAACCCCTATATTTTATATCACAATCCTCCAAATACTTAAAAGACATGCAATGCACACTTTGTTTTCTAACCTTCAATTTCTTTAAGTTTTGGAGAGAGTGAGACTTGTAGCAAGGAATTGCTTCTGGAGCTAACTTCTCTATGTAATCTTTTACTGGCACATCCTAGTTTGTCATTTTCTCCCTCTAGCATGTGATACTTAGAACAACAAGATACTCTAGCTGTCGGCTGACCAGAGTGGAATGTAATAGGATTTCTATGAGAAACAGAGTAGACTTTCATTCATGCAGTTTTACATGTCTTAAGAGATTTTAGCAGTCACAGTGTAGCTGCTGTTGACTGTTACATTTTTAGTCATCTAAAACTATAGTCCTTTTATTCTTCTTAAGTCCTGCTGCCCCTACAGCTTTAATAGGTGTCCTTAAATAAGGAGATGTATAAACACCGCAGTAAAGACCTGCCACCTTCCTGGTAAAATAGAAAGCAACTGGGACAGAGAGAAAAAGACTTGCCTCTGGGACAGAAACATCTCAGAGAGGAATGCTAACATGTGAAACTGAATGCTTCCAGGCCAAGGTATTCTTTTTCTTTATCACTGCATCCCCAGCACTAAGATCAATGCCTGGGGCAAAAGAGGAGCCTCCAAATATTTGCTGAGTGAGTACGAGCTGGGAATCCATATCCTGATGGTCCTTTCTATTCTAGATCCTCCCAATCGTTCACAGAGATCTTTGTTCAGTGATGGGAGAGTTCCCTGGCATCCCCTAGGCATTGCTCAGCTTGGTATAGATCCCAAATAAAGTGGTACCAGACATATACCTCCTCATTTCTGGCAAGACACTGGGAAACAGGATCATGTTACATCACTGGGTTTAAGTTCAATATTTGTCTGATTGTGAATGGAGCTATTAAAGAAGAAGTTACATGAAAAAATACATTTTTCTTTTCCAAAATTAGGACACATAGAGAGAAATTAATGATAGGAGACATTTAAGACAATACGCGAGTTTGGTTTTCAGGATATAGGAGAAGTTGAGGTTTCCTTTTCTACTCTCCTTTCTTGTCCACAGGTTCAAAGCTCTTCTGAAGTTAAAATTGATTCCAGATACAGAGAAACTGAACATATCAGAAAGGGCACATATCATCCAAAACCATTCCCTGCATTAGATAGCCCTGCTAACAAACAATGTCTTCCATGTGTGTCATTTTGACTAACTAAAGCTGCTCAGAGGCCTGAAACTTTGCATGGGTTCTGAAAAATACCCGACTCATTGAAATAATCTTGCTATATGGTTGCAAGCCTATAGAAACATAAGCAAATAATGCTGAAGGTAAAAAATTGAAAAGTAAGACAACTCTTTTATAATTATATCCAAGCCTTACCTAAATAAGAAGCAAGCGGTTCATTCTTTTTGGTAGACTCAACGTTAAAGGTTGTGTTTCGAGGGATGATGATTTGACTAGCCTTCTGCATGACAACTGTTCCATTCCAATCATAGGCTCCTACTGCTCCAAGCATGACCCAGTCCTTACGTGCAAACGGATAAGATAATTATATTTAATAAAAATAATAAGGGGAAACACTTAAACACCATTAACAATGTGTATAGGTATACCATTCAAAGTGCTTCACATTTATTAGCTCATATAATCCTCATGATAACTCTATGGGCTAGATGCTATTGTTACCATACCTGTTTTACAGAAAAGGAAATCGAGGCACAAATAACTTGCCCAAGTTATACAGTAAAATTGCACATAAAAATGTCCATATTCTGGACCCGGGACAGCCCTGTCCACTGAAGAGGTAAGGGAGCCAGACCTACATCGCATTGGGGGGGATCTGAATGGGCCTTAGTTATAAATTTCTTTTTAAAAATAAACTTCTTATTATAATTAGAAACTGTACCAAGGATGGTAAGATTGTTGCTCAAAGTCACAAAATCAGGTAGTGACTGTCCTCTAAGTTTGATCTCTCTACCCACTTGCCCATTGGGGTTTTCTATTCTGTTTTTTCACGTATCAGGATCTGGACAAAAACAAACAAACAAATAAAAAAGCTTTCTTTGAAAAAAAAAAAAATGTCCATATTCTTTTGCAAGGACCATTATGCCTTTTCTTTCATTACCTGCAAATGATATATTTTTAAATCTCGCCTTTCTACTTTATTCTGGGTGCCAAGAATTGTAGGTCTTGAACACGGAATTGTAATAAGACCTTTGAATTCCTTGACACTGTGGAAAAATCTCCACATCTGTAGCAAATATGTTAAATTATTTCATTTAGACAGCTACATAATTACAAGGCACAGCTCACACTGTCTGATTCACAACTATTAATACAACACAATGAGCTGTGTGAGAGAACATGTTTTTCTAATAAGAAGCTTGTGAAACGACATTTTCCTGTTTGAATTAGCAAACATCATCATAGCCTGCATAATTGTTTAAGCTATGAACTGCACGTTGCACTTACAGTCCTGATGGCTAGACGTTGGTTTTGGGAAAGGAAGTCTTGCAAACATATATTTCATTTTCCACAAACTGGTCAACATACCTGTGAATAATGAGCACTGAAGCCAGTCTGAGACATTTCCATTTCAAATGAGGCTGCTGACTGGTCAGCTGTAGCTATAACATAGGAAAATATCACTGTAAATAAGTAACAATGCCTTTTCATGCACTACTGACTTGCAGAATACAGATACCTGGTAGGACTTGTGGTCTTACCAACCAGAACTTCAAACATTTTAGGGTATTTTCAGCCATACATTTCTCAACTCAAAATTTCTAGGTAGGCCTGGGTAGAAGACAGAGAAAGATAGTCAAAGGACTCATGTCTCAAATTCTTGCTCATTAGCGGCCCTGTCCTTGATGGAGGGGTTGAGAAATCTCCATTCTTATACTGTAGCATGTTGTGGATCCTATGGTGCTTTGGGTCCACATGGTTTAAGTTGGATGTGCTACAGGAGGAAATTCCTATCCAAATCCATGCCTTGGGAACACTGCCAAGAAATTCCCTTAATATGTTACGGGACTGAAAAACAATTTCATTCACATGTTTGAGGAGGTTTCTCAGCTCCATCAGTTCCACCCATATTCAGGCCATAGATCCTGTCAGAGTTTCATTGAGAGATAAAGGGTTTAGGTATTTTAGTATGCATTTATTTGCTCTAATCACTGCTGGTAAGTGTCACTCACAGATCAGGAGGGGTCTTTGGATAGGGCTGCCCACATGCCTTTCAATCATATATATTTAAAAGATCCTGTAGCCATTTTGAAGCTCTTTACTGAAATGCAGAGACAATTCAGAGCATTTTATGGCAGTCTGCTACTCTCAAATTATTCTCAAAATATTCACAAACCCAAAGCCACAATTTCCTGAGGGAGTTGATGGAATGTTGATTTATTTGCTTGCACTAGGGGTTACTGATTTATTTGGTCTTGCAGATAAGTTAAAAATAGCACTTAAGAAAGTCAGTCTGCCCTTTCGTTGAGGCAAGAGAATAATCAAATTTGTGAAGGTAACTGTATTTGTTAGTTATTTACATGGATAAAATTGTGAACAAATACATCAGTAATTACCTTTGTAGGACTAGATTAAATAGGGCAATCAATAATTCCAATATATCATTTTAATCTCTTGTACGAATTGTCCTGTAATTTAAATGACTGAGATGCACTTTAACTTTAATTTAAACATGTATTTTTAGTCCACAATGCTTTCAGGGGTTCTCTCACTTATCTGCAAGATCAGTAAGAATGCAGCAACAGAAGCCTGCATTATTTCCAGCACCTGCCCTGCTGCTATTCTGTCTTCAGCTAAGAACAGACAGAAGGAAGCTATGTGAAGTTCTTCCTGCTGCAGTGGCATCATGATAAGAGGTCACTATATTCTCCTGGGCTTCTTGTTGCAAACTCCTCCCTGGACTGTTCATGGGTGTTTGGGCCAGCCCCTCTAACCACTGTGCAGCCTCTGGTTAGAAATGTTGGCATTTTCTCCCAATGCTCAATGGGAAATGGAGACAGTAGACCATTTTCTGATGTACTAGGCAAGTCCTTGGCATACTTGCCTCAATAGATGGCACTGTCCTTGACAAGCCAAAATTTCTTAATCACAGCTATTTGTCATCTTAAGATACATGTTGACAGGAAATGGAGATTTCCCAAGCAACAAGGAAATAAAGTAAAAATCTCATGAAAAAAAAAAAAAAAAGAAACAATCTAGTCAAAACATTGCTTTTGGTGTAGTGTAGCAACAAAGATGATACAGAAGACATTTTTAATCTGTAAAGTTCCTTATAAAATGATGTCATATTTAAATATAGAGACTTCTTGGAGTGTTTGGGCTCTTCAACATGTCACCTTTAACCCATGGTGTAGTCAGATTAGAAACAATCTGAAATGTCATTTCAGATCATTGATCTCCCCCTCCCCCAGCTGATGTGGGCTTCATTTTTGCCAGTCTTAGATTACTTGCTTATTTAAGAGGAGATTTAGAAATGACACTGTATTCTTTTGAACTATAAAATGTAACTATGTAACTTTTTTAAAAAATTATTTTTACAGATTGTTTCTATCATATCTTAGCCCATGTTATTAAAAATAAAAGTACACAATGAGTTGGAAGACCTTATGTATTTTCCTTAAGGCCAGCCAAGTTCATAATCTGGTTTATTGGTAAATGACACCGGGATAGCTGTTAAGAGACCAAAGCCACTTAAAAATGACTTGTACACAGAGCACAAGACAGCTGAGTTCTTCAGAAGCAGCTGTAACTCCAGACTCATAAACAATTAGAGTGTTCTGTTTCTAAAGGCACAGGGGAAAGAGGCCAGGGGAAAAGGGAGGCAGAGAAATTCAGTCTGGCTGGGCAGTAGATTCCTATCACCTCTAAATCAAATGTTCTAAGTACGGATTGTGACCCAGTCATGAAATCAACAGACTCAGTATAGCCAGCATTTTTTTTCATTGAAAGAGATTAGGGTAGAATGGAAGAGATGAGAAGCCATCACAGTGTATCACATATAATAAGAATTATCTTGTGAAACTTTGCCTTATTTTTATATGTATATATTTATGTGCACTGGGTCAAAAAGCAACATGTAGTTATTATTGTGAGTCACACTCAAAAAAGGTTTGAAAGCCATAATTCTAAATAATCTTCTTTCCCTTCTATACATTTTCATAGTCTCATTTTTCTGCATTTTCCCAGTCCCTTGATGCTCAATCAAAATGGTCCACTTTCTTCAGTTATGTCTCATTCCCATTTTGTCTTTCTGTTTCCTATTATCAATCATATCAGGGAGACCAAGAAGGTGCTCTTAAATTTCTGCTTTTAAGATGCAGAAATAATAGTCTTTTAGTGTGTTCTCACAAGGACACGATCAACTGGATTTGGATGTAGCCTAAGGGGAAAAGAATTCTCTGGTGGTTTCTCTCCCTAGCTGGAGAAAAGGCGCATGTTCCCTGAGACTAGAGATCATCAAAGAATGTGAAGAAAGAAGCTTTGCCAGTTTGCCTAGCATAACAGTTCTGAAGATTTTTTTTAGGAAAGATCTAGTTCCAAAGTAATTAGCTACTTGACATCCTCTACCTAAGGCAGAATGGGGAATGCCATAACTTGTTATCCTTAACAGCCAGTCACCATTGAAAAATCAAGGGAAAATCTGCAAAGAAGTAACATGATTTAGACAAATACAGTGAACCAATGTTTCATTGCCATGGATTTTAAGGCAGAGTTCCATGAAGACCTTTAAACTGGGCAAGGAGCAAAATACAGAGAAAATAAATGAACAAAGAAGTTATTGCATAAGAGCACTCTTGTATGTAGCAGCTCAATATGAAACGAAGAAACAATTAAAAGAAAAAAACAAAACCTGAGATAGTACCTTCATTTTCTAAATCTATGTTACAGAAAAGGAATAAAGCACATGGAAACATTTTTGTCCTGGCACATATACATTGACCATTGTCTTCATCGGCTGTCCCATCAGCACTGTCCTACCGTGCCCTTACAAAGAGAGCCTCTAGCAGACACAGCGTTCTGAGAAACAGCTGTCTCAATGACAGATTTATATAAAAGAGCATTGTTCCATGCTAGCTATTGTACACAGTAAAAAAATGTATTACTGATGTGTTAGGAATAAATACAAAAATCCCGTTACATTGATTTTGAATTGCAGAGAGAACATGCAGCAATAAGATAAATAGACATACCTTCCAGGGCAAATATTCTTTCTCCCAGAGTTTTAACAATGGTGACTAGAGCCAATTCATCAGAGACATTGAAGAAATGCTTTTCAGTGGGTTCGCTTGCAATTGATTTTATTTCCTCCACAAATTTTTCAGTGCTTAAATTTCCTCGGTTATAGCTGCCAAGAATCTAAGACACAACAGGAACAGCAAGAATATATTTTAAATTATATGTGTTAAATAAAGGATCTCAAGCATTTTGTCAGTAAACAACAGGGTAGAGTACCTTAGCATAATGGAATTTTTATGTACTTTCATATTTATGGGAGATTGATTTTCAAAATTTGTAGACTCCCTAATATTAACTGTTATATAAACACCACAACTGGTGTAGAAAAATATAAAGGGCAATTGTGTATGTGTGTGAAAATTTCTCTTCTTGTACTCTGTGTCTCTGTTACTAACAGCTGTATTTTTAAAATCTGACAGTTCAAAAGTAATGTTATATTCATAGTTTCTGAATGTCTTTGACATTATTCCAGCTAGTGATGTCATTATCTGCTGGCAAAGGCAATCAGCAAGTGAGTTGCCTGCTCTTGAATGAGCAATTCTTCCTGAAACTCTTACCAAGGCACAGCCCAGCACATATATATTTTAAACACATACTGGACTAAGTGGTGATCTAAATTGGCAATCTAGACAATAAACAATTGAGATATTCTTGTTTGAAACCAAATGCTGGAGACAGGGACATTCTTTTTTATAGAGAGGAGAGAGAAGCAGGAGTTATATATGATAGTTAACTATAATTATTTAGCTGTCCAAGCAGGTTTTCTCAAACATTTAGTTTTTTTTTAGGTAACGTTTATTGCAATAAATTATATACAGTAAAGTTCACCCTTTTAGATGTACAATTCTATGAGTGTGACAAACCAATATAGTTGTGTTACTGCCATATCATGTAGAATATTTCCATCACCCCAAAAAGCTCCCTCCTGCCCCTACAGTCAATCCCTTCCTCCCCTCGTCCACCTTTGGCAACCACCGATCAATTTTCTGTCCTTACAGCTTTGATTTTTCCAGAATGTCAGATTTAAGGAATCATATAGTATGTAGGCATTTGTGTCTGGCTTCTGTGACTTTGCACAATGGTTTTCAGAGTCATCTGTGTTGCTTCATGTTGCAGTAGCTGGGTCCTTTCTGTTGCAGAGTAGCATTCCATTGTATGGATGCACTACAATTTATTTAATGAGAACATCTGAGTTGTTTGCAGCTTCAAGATATTCTGAATAAAGCTGTTGTAAATATTCACACATAGGTCTTTGTAATAGATGTATATTTCATTTTCTCTTGCGTAAAGAACTAGGAGTGAAAGTATTGGGTCATGTAATAAGTGAATGATTAACTTTATAAGAAATTGCCAAACTGCTTTCCACAGTAATTGTCCCATTTTGCCATTTTACTATTCCCATCAGAAATGTATAAGAGATCCAGCTGCTTTGCATGCTTGTCAATACTTGTTATTGTCAGCTTTTTTTGTTGTTGTTGTTCACTTGTTAGTTTTAACAATTGTGTTGATGTGTAGTGGTGTCTTATTTAGTTTGCATTTCTCTAATGACTAATGATGTTGAGACTCTTTCATACACTTATTTGCTATAGTATTTCTTCTTTGGTGTAGTTAGTGTCTGTTCAAATCTTTTTTCCCATTAAAAGACAATGAGATGTGAATTTTCCCTTAATTGTGTTGTAAGAGTTCTGTATATAGTCTGGATGCAAGTCCTTTCTGTGTTTTGCAGATGTTTTCTTCCTGCCTGTGGGTTGTCTTTTCATATTCTCAACAGTGTCATCTGAAGAGTAGAAGTTTTACATTTTGATGAAGTCCAACTAATTAGCTTTGTTAAGGTTTGTACTTTTTCTGCCTCAAAAAATTAGTTTTTAATGTAAAAATTTCATATTATGTTAAAACTTAGTTTTTAATATAAAAATATTCAAGACAATGAAAACATTTTTAAAACAATATGTAAAATTTAACATGCAAAAAAGTTTAAAAATCCCCAATATGTAGATATGACCTAATTCTATTTTTTAAATCACATAACTACATGGGCATTAAAAAATGTGAAAAATGTGTATCATAATTTCTTATTATGTGTATCAACATTTGTAGTTGCAAGCGTTACCTGCAGATTATCACTTTGGTTTTTATTTTTTTATATAAAATTTTAAAATTCTATAAATTTTTAACACTAAAAATTTATATTATTATATTACTGTTATTTACAACAATAACTCAAACTGGACACGAGCAAAATATCTGTAAACAGTAGAGTACAAATTGTGGTCTATAAAATAGATAACAATAACAAAAAATGAACCCCCGTACACAAAATATCACAAACAATAATTATGTTGAGTGAAAAGCTAAACACACAGTACATACTATACACTTTTATTTATTTGAAATTCAAGAATTGGCAATCTAAGCGAGCTATAAGTGGTAAGTCACATCAGTGGTTACTACAGGGGATGTGTATTTAAAATGAAAACAAACAAACAAACAAAAAAACATTGCTGGGTATATATCCCAAAGAAAGGAAATCAGTATATTGAAGAAATATCTGCACTCCCATGTTTATTGCAGCACTGTTTACAATAGATAAGATATAAAATTAATTGTAAGTATGGATCAACAGATGAATGGATTTAAAAAAACATGATATATCTTCAGAACAGAATATAATGTATCCACTAAAAAGAATGAAACTTTGTCATTTGCAGCAATATGGATGGAACTGAAGAGCATTATATTAAGTAAAATAAGTCAAGCACTGAAAGACAAATATCATTACATTCTCACTCAAATGTGGGAGCTGAAAAATGTGGATCTCATGGAGGTAGTGAAGAGAGTGGTGGTTACTAAAGGCTGGAAAGAGTAGTGGGGAGGAGCAGGGATGAAGAGGGGTTAGTTAGTGGGTATAAAACTACAATTAGATGGAAGGAATAAGAGCTAGTGTTCAGAAGCACTGTAGGGCAACGACAGTAAACAAGATTGTATTTTTCAAAATAGCTAGAGGAGAAGATTTGGAATATTCCCAACACAAAGAAATGATAAGTGTCTAAGGTGATGGATATTCCAACTGCCCAGATTTGATCATTACCCACTGTATGCCTGTATCAAAATATCACAGGTACCAGGTAAATATGTACCATGTATCCATAAAAATTAAAAACAAATTTTAAAAAAGAAAGCACAGGAAACTTTCTGGGAGTGATGAAATTGCCCTATATCTTGATTAAGGTCTTATGTGGTTGCACACAATTGTCAAAACTCACCAAATTGTTCACTTCGTGCACACTTTTCACACTGAAACCTTGCATTTCACTGTATTGTAAATATCACCTCAATTTTTAAAAACAGAATGAACTATATGGATATGCAACAATATGGATGAATCTTAATATAGTATTAAGTTTCAAAAGTTCCAAAATATTATATACAGCATTACACCCCTTTTATAATGTTAAAAGCAATGAAATATTCTTAATTTTTTTTTTTTTGGATATGTATGGGTGCCTAAACATTATTTTGAAAAGTAGAGCAAGGGTTGAAGAATATAGAAAGTGGACTGATGGTTACCCAAGTGGAGGAAGGCAGGTGGTAAATGCGCTCACATGTAGTTGTCAAAAAAGAGAGCTAGCTCTTGATTTGGGTGGTAGGTTCATGGATGCTTATAATATTATTAAAATAAATACACAGATATAGTTCTAAACAGAGAAACAAATAAAGTGAGTCACACTTCAACAAATGATTACAATGTGGCCTGAACAAAGCAAGGATCAGGATTAATTCAAGGCTATGCTCCTGGAATCCGAAAAATGAAGGAAAGACACTGAGCCCTTTGGTATTGTTTGATTTTGTTTTTGTTTTTTTAGAATATCCAAATCCTCTAAGAAGCAGGAGAGTCTTGGCCTCCAGTGACCATTAAGGTACAGGGATTTTCTGACTTCACATTTATTTTTCCAATAATAGCCTTGTCTGGCATCATTAAAAATGAAGAGCTCCATGGTGTTGCCTTCAAAGTCCTGTTACAAAACAGACCTCAAACACCCTTCCGACCACGGTTCTGCACTGTGGCCTGGAAAGATAGTGGGCACAAGGGCAATGGGCTTGAGGGCTGCCCCCACCCCTTTCCTTCAGGTCCGAAGCTCCCTCTACCTACCCGAGTAGCTCACCCCCACTGTACATCTACATGTAGTTTTTTAAAGTTAGATTTATAATGATAAATTTAAAAACTGATATTTTGATTAAGAAGGATACAGATTTTTCACTTATAGAAAGTTAGAAAAGAACTAAAATTACTGTTTAAAGTGTTGCTGTTTATGATCTACAAAATATTTGTTTATTTGTATCATTAAAGGGATAGTGGGCTGGGTGCGGTGGCTCCCGCCTGTAATCCCAGCACTTTGGGAGGTCAAGGTGGGTGGATCCCCTGAGGTCAGGAGTTCAAGACCAGCCTGACCAATATGGTGAAACTCCATCTATACTACAAATATAAAAATTAGCCAAATGTGGTGGTGCGCACCTGTAGTCCCAGCTACTTGGGAGGCTGAGGCAGGAGAGTTGCTTGACCCCGAGAGGTGGAGGTTGCAGTGAGCTGAGATCGTATCACTTCACTCCATCCTGGGAGACAGAGCGAGACTCCGTTTAAAAAAAAAAATGGATAGTGGTTTAGAACAAAGACTGAAATACTATAATGTACACTCAATGTTAATGTGAGAAAGTGAGTCTTGCAGGCAGTGCAGTGGCTTTTGAATGTTCCTTACTAGAGAGAAGGCAGTGGTGGATTTATTCTCAATTCTTTTCTTTTGCTTCAGTAAGGCTCTCATCCTTTTCCCTGGGGAGTATCAGTGACTATCCCAGAGGAAATACCACATGTCTCATCAGAGGACTTTAAGCCAACTCTGCTCCCATCGTCTGGGACCCCCCAAGTCACTGGGTGCCCTTGCCTCTTTCTCAGCTCCCTCACCTGCTGTTCCATGAAGTTACGGGAATAATGAGGTTACGGGAGTAATGCACTAATGTCTGGGAAGAACTTCAAGCTGCTTTGAAGAAGCACACTGTTAAAGAAAACTAGAGCTGACTCTGAAGTAATTGGCATACCATTTGGGCAACTTTTTTATTTTAGAACTTGTTCCCCAATAGAATGTCTACATTTTAGGTAGAAAGGTCTACACCAGGAGCTTACAAATTGCATCAGAAAACAAAAACTCATTTCCTGTCTACTTCTCCGAAAAGCAAGTGTCAAACATCAGAAGTTATTAATATTTAAACAGAGATAACTGGCACTTCCCCACACTTTAGCTAAGTGATGGGGGAAGATAATTAATGAAAAAGATAGTTGAAAATTGCTCAGAATGGAAAGGGAAGCCCAGTGGCCTCTGCTCTTGTTATATCGAACAAATCCTCTCTCTTATTTAAAAAGGCAAAGGCATTTTTCCCACCTTCCCACCTTCTTCCCTTCCTTTCCTTCTCGTTTTCTCTTCTTTTTTTCAGTCCTCTTTTTCTCACCCTTCCTTCCTTCTTATGTTTTTGCTTCCTTCTTCCTCTTTTCATCTTTCCTTATTTTCTTCCTTCCTCAGTTTCAATGATTGTTTGTTGAGTGTCTGTTTGGCTGGCATTGTGCTGGGTACTAAGGACCCAGAGGGAGCAAGATCCAAGTCTGTCCTCACAGGGCTTACCTTCAAATGGAGACCTTTCTCTTTTCCAACCTGGTTTGTGTGACTTTCATAAAATGACCCCAATATGCACACAGCTCTTCTCTACACCCAAGAGTTTGAAAACATCTCTAGCAACACACTTACCGCTATGGAAAACCGTTGAATGTTTTCATCTTCACAGTCTTGAATGACCTTCTTCAGTCGATGGTTGTCATGGGACTCTCCATCCGTCACAATAACCATGACTTTTTTAACTCCTCTTCGGGCACCCCGGGCTTCCGTGAATGCCTCCTTTCTGAAGTAATCACAAACAAGAGAGGTTGACCAGACACCACTTTACAGTAGACAAAGTAAAAAACTAAACAAAAACACTGACTACTCTAGGTAACCTGGTGCTTCCCTCCAAAATTAGCATCAATGCCCATCATTCAAGCTGGGAGGCTTGATGAGCCTTGTTTGTAAGAGTTTTCAATTTATTTCAGATGATGGAGAGGTCTCCATTTTGCTAATCACCACAGATCCTATATATAAAAAGGCACCAGTATTTTGTTCTTTGGAAATTTCAAAGGGAGAGTGTGACTGAGGCATACATCAGGGTCAGAGAAGGCCAGATCTGTAAACACTCCCCTAGCTGCTCCTTTCTCTGTAAACACCCCTTCTCTCATTTGACAGGTCTCTTTTCTTCTGCTTCTAGCAGAAACTTTCGCTTGAGACTTCGCTTCCCCCACAGCTACTCTGACATTTGTAGAATGGCTCAGAAATCCTCTAATCTGGGGAGGAGAGATGAGAGAGAACAGAGTATTAGTGGGGCTGTGAGGGCCTGAGAGTGTCCTGGGTATAGGGACATCTGCAGTCTTTCACATGGGAGTAAAAGACTGCAGATGCTGATGGTCTGGGTCCATGGAGTAGTCAGTTGTGTTTTAGGGGTCAAAAAGTGGTTGGCAGAGTTACAAAACATTTGGCCTGAACTATGTGTTAGGACATAGGCTGCTGAGAGCAGGGTGGGAGAAGATGGCATGGAGAGGAGGGGAAAATGCTATAACCCAACTGCAAAAACACCCGAATTTCAGGGAGGCCGAGGCGGGCAGATTACGAGGTCAGGAGATGGAGACTATCCCAGCTAACACGGTGAAACCCCGTCTACTAAAAATACAAAAAATTAGCCAGGTGTGGTGGCGGGTGCCTGTAGTCCCAGCTACTCCGGAGGCTGAGGCAGGAGAATGGCATGAACCTAGGAGGTGGATCTTGCAGTGAGCTGAGATCACACCACTGCAATCCAGCCTGAATGACAGTGCGAGACTCCGTCTCAAAAAAACAAACAAACAAACAAACAAAAAAACCAGAAATAAAACAAATTTCAATTTAATTAAACAGCGTGTATGGAAAGAAACAGAAGACAGGGAAATGGAAAATTTTTGTCTTATATGTATTCTATATAAATATATACACACACTTCTCCCCTCCCCCTTTTTTCCTTTTACTCAAACCTTTTCTCGCTGGAGTCTTGGGAGAGATGAGTATATTTTATTTAGGACTAAAGTAATGAAAGGATTTCATATATTTCTAGGATTTTGGTACAAAGTACATCGATCATTGTACTGAATGGTCCATTTAGATATTTGGTTGTACAGACAAACTGCTGTCATTAGGGATAGATTTGCTAAGGAAAGGCCTGTCTTAAGCTAACATTCCAAAGAGTTTGCACAACAGATACACAGTAAATATACCGTAATTGATATCTTTAAGCAGGAAGAGAGGATTCTGGTGAAGTGGGCAAAAGGATTCTATATGATTACTTTTCCCTTCAAAGGACTTAAAGCAAATATGACAAGATGTTGACAACTGTCAGTTCTGAGTGTCGGATATACAGGATATACAGTTGTACTAACTTTTTACTTTGTTTGAGTAACTATATCTCTCTGCCCTCTATACTTGACAAAGACCCTCTCCTTGACCAAAACTGAGTCTGGCTCCTTTACGTCTTCTTCTAGACTGGGCTCTGACCTTGGGCTGTGTTCCTTACCCACTTAGTCCAGTTTTAGCAAGAATCTGGCTTCACCAATTTAGTGGAAATCCCTCATCCTTGTTATCTGATCACATTCCTCATTCCCCACCCTCTAAATCTTATTACCCTGTTCTGTGATATTATCTTTTAAAAGAATTGAATTTATAGGCAATTAGGCTGAGATAGCTCCTGTGACTTATGTTCCTATGTAAGCAAACCAAAATCCAATTCAATGTAAACAGTAAAACAAAACTTAAACATTACCAATTAGAAACTGCCAACTAACTTCTAACTAGAGACTTTACCAATCAGAACCTGGCAAGTAACCTCTAACTAGGGACTTTCCACCAGATCATACCCAAATAAGTTAAATGCCTAGCTGTAGCCAATCAAGTCATTTCTTTAATTTGATTTTGCATTCAGCCCATAAAAGCCTATTGCTCACACTACTAACATGGATCTTTCCAAGTCTCTTATGGTTCTGAGCGCTGCCTGATTCATGAATCATTCTTTGCTCAAATAAACTCTGTCAAATTTAATTTGTCTAAAATTTTCCTTTAACATATAATAAATATGTATTTGGTCTCTGCCTCTGGTTTCTGGTGCAGAACCCCTAAAACTCTTATAATTTCCTGAGCACTACTGGTGCGAGGAGCATTTTTTGTTCTAATATATGGCCTTTAACCTGGGTTTCTGACGTAGATATTCTAATCTGTTGAATTTTCTGGGTGATAGGAGTATCTTTTGTTCTAATGAAGTAACTCTTGGTGGGCTCCTAAATGGGAGTTGGTCACCAGAAGGACCAGGCCATGATCAGAAGCTTGAAATGTTCAGCCCCAGCTCTCATTCTCCAGGAAGAAGTGAGGGGCTAGAAACTCATTTAATAATCAATCATGCCTATGATCAAGCCTCTGTAAAAATTTCTGAACTACGGGTTTCAGAAGTTTTCCAGGTTGCTGAACATGTGGAAGGGGGTACACCATGAGAGGGAATGGCAGCTCTGACCCCTTTCCCTTATAGCTTGCACTATGTATCTCTTGCTGTTCCTGAGTTATATCCTTTTATAATAAACTAATAATAGTAAGTAAGATGCTTTACTGAGTTCTGTGATCCACTTTAGCATATAATCAAACCCAAGTAGGGAGTCTAATTTGTAGCCACATTAGACAAATTGTGGGTAACCTGGAAACCTTCTGGCTCTAAATTGGAGGGAATTCTTGAAGGACTGAGCCCTTAATCTGTGGGAGGTCTGCACAAACTCTAGTTGGTGTCAGAACTGAATTGAATTCTAGAACACTCAGCTGATGTCAGATAACTGGTCAATGTGGGAAAAATCCACACATCTGGCATCAGAAGTGATGTGTCAAGTGTTGAGAGCATAGAAAGAGAAAAACAGTTTTATTTTTCCTGCTATTTATCTGCCTTCGGCAAGAATCCTGTTGAGCCAGTCTAGCAAGAATCCCCCAGCCTTGATGTTTCCTCCAATCCCTGCCCTGCTCCTTGACTGCAAATGCCCACTTGTCCTCACTGTAGTCAAAGCTGAGCCCAATCTCTCTTCCCTACTGCAATACTTTCATTGTAAAGGTCCCTCTTGAGTTATGTCTTCCTTACAATCTTTAACAAATGTCATGAATAATTTTTAACATACTATACAAGTAGATTTTCTGGCTTTTTTCTTTCTTTTTTTTTTTCTTTAAGGCAGAGTTTCACTCTTGTTGCCCAGGCTGGAGTGCGGTGGCGTGATCTCGGCTCACTGCAGCCTCCGCCTCCCGGGTTCAGGTGCTTCTCCTGCCTCAACCTCCTGAGTAGCTGGGATTATAGGCACCCACCACCACGCCCGGTTAATTTTTTTTTTTTTTTTGTATTTTTAGTAGAGACAGGGTTTCACCATGTTGGCCAGGCTGGTCTCAAACCCCTGACCTTAGGTGATGCAGCCACCTCGGCTTCCCAAAGTGCTGGGATTACAGGCATGAGCTACTGCACCCAGCTGATTTTCTGAATTTTTAATGTATACAAACAAAGGTGAAAACAGATGTTACACATTAGTCTTTAACAGATCTTTGTATTTGAGTATCATATAAGATTCAATCATTTTTGAAATTCAAATTCCTTAGATCACTAAAACTTCCTAATTCTCCTAAATATCAAGGTTACAACTGAACTCAGTGAACATCAGCTGAAGGAGATGATTAAGAAGCCTTTCATAAATAAAATGTGGCTGTTCTAAAATCAGGGCTGGCTTTACGTAATGGAAGATTAGCCATTGGCAGAACTCCTGAGTACACCGTTTCTGTTTCAACTACATTCCTTAACAAATTGTCCTTGTCCTCAAAGTACCAGTATCCAGTGTCCTTTCTTGGCACCAAGCACTGACTTTCCTGCATGCTTTAAAAAATTAAAATATAGCAATAGTGTCCCTTTCTTTGAGACAGGAGAATCCAGGCCTTATGATTAAATCCTGTAAGTTTACTGACAAAAGTAAAAATTCGAGATAGGGAGAAGGGAACACACACACACACGAAAATTTGAACTGGGAGTTACTGGAAATAAAGGCAAAGAATTCTAAAAATATTAAAAATATTGTTTGCAACTGGCTCTGCCTGAAAGGGATAAAAAACAATTAAAATGTGCTTAAACATGAAAAAGTAATTAATGTAGGAGAAAAATACTTGGTACTGTCACTACAGACTTTTAATGTATAATCAACATTCAATCAATTCTGTGTCCCACAGCTATACCCTTTGTGAAACACAGAGGCAAAAAACATATAGGGACATGGTATTTAGAGCAGTATTGATGCAGAAGCCAAAGCAGCCAGAATATTTCTTCAGTTAGTTTTCAAAGATGAGTATTCATTCTTAAATGGTTGCCTTTGGAAAATGTACAGCTCCCTACAGGCTCAGAGGTTTCAAAGAACACTTTGACTTACTTCAAATGCACAGTCACATTTAATCAATTATTGAAGGGGGTGCATTCAGTACACCTAAACATGTGCACTCTTTGTGTATGCAAATTGGTGATCCAATAGTTAGGTAAATGTCAAATTACCTCCATCTGTTTGTGGTTATTTTCTCTTGGGCCCCATATAACTAGAACCACATGACTTTCTAACATTCACGAGGCAAAAGCTGCACATGAAATTTTAAAATTTTGAATCCCATTCTTCGCAGGATCATTATTAACTTTTTTAACCTCCTTAAAACACTCATCTTAGCAGGCAGATGAAATGAGAGCATGGAAAATTAGCTTTCCACCTGAGGCGAGAGTTCAGAAGTTGAAGACATTTAACAGAAAGATTCTTAACATTAGTCAAATTACTTATTACATTTCCTGTGATTTTTGTATTGTTTTGAATTTGTTCAGAAGTTTGCTAGTTTAACAAATGAGATAAGAGAACATACAGGAAATAAAGTGTTCTACATTTGTAAGAGGGGACAATTCAGTTGGTTCTTATAAAATGAAATTCAACCACAGACTGAGTTATGTGTTCACCATAAAGAAAACTGCAGATGGAAGAAAGGAAGGATTGTAAATTGAAGGGAATCTAAAGAAAGAAAAAAAGGAGAAAGAGAGCATTACAAATGATAAGATCCTTTCCATTTCTTTCAATCTTTGCACTAAAAATGATTTCAAATAGACAATATTTAATTTGGCCCCTTAAAACCTCTTATCTGATAGCTTCAATAGCAGTAAATCAAGTACTGAAAATACATGGACAATCTAGAATATAAATATATATTGAGTACAGGTAGACATATTTTTAATCCATTCTTTTAGATTAAGACTCCTAGAGCCTGAAAACAAAAAATAAATGAAAACAAATATTACCTAATATTGTCTTAGTATCCAAGAATATGAAGTTATAGATGCAGTGATATTTTAAAACGAATTCTCTATCAATTAAACCCTTGTAAGAAGAGAAGGATAAGAAGGATGGTGAGATTGTGTTATAGAAACATCTGATCTTGTAACCATTATCTAATCTTCTGAAGCTCATTTTAAATAAAATGGCTTTAAATATTGTCATATTAAACTTTCAATTGATATGCCAAAGGGCTAAATCATGAGCAGTTATTTTTGCAGTCTTTTACTTTAGTTTATTTTTTTATCCATATACCTTGCTGTGTCTATTCCAAGAGCTGTCATAGTCTGGCGGCCACCTCTCTGGACTATTTTCTTTGCTGCAACAAGTACCTCTTCGGTGGAAGAATACTTATTGAGGTTGAACTCATGGGTCACGTTTTCTCCATACTGTACAATTCCAACCTGAAATACCAAGCCACTGTCAGTTATACATCAATCCAAATTTCCTGTTCAGATTTCTTCAGTTTAAGCATGTGAATCAGATATAATACATTTTTGTGTTTCAGATGAGTTTGCAAACCTATCAATACACAAATCCTTCTATTTTGACAGTAATAAGTGTAGCCATTCTGTGACTCTTCATAGTCCAAAGAACAAAAGTAAACATGCTGTGATGCTGTTACTAAACTTCTCATATGATTGGTTTATCTAATTCAACAGATTTTGCAGAGTGACTCTGATAGGCCTTGGTATGTAGAATATGAAACACACTGATATGGTCTCTGCCTTCATGGAGCTTCTCTTAAGCTAGAGGGAGAGAGAGATTAAAAACGTGATCATTCAAATACATGAACAATTGCAAACTGTTGAAAGGACTGTATTGGAAAATCCCTAATCAACAAATATAATCTAGAGGCCAGATTGAAAATGGGGGCCCAGGGAAGGCCTCTCAGAAGCTGAGACTGCAAGAGTGGGTGCTAGAATGGCAGAACGTCCATACAGAGAAAACTGTGTATGTGAAGAAGACCAGGATGGGAAAGAGATAGATCTACCCTAAGAACGGAAAAAAAGACAGTGAGCCATGGCCAGGGCTGTGAGGAAAGAAGAGGGCACCATGAGGAAAGAAGAGGGCACCATGAGGCTGGAGGAATAAGCAAGTTATGTAGCCTGCAGAGTTACACACTTGAGCAGTGTGCTTTGTCTAGCCTAGCAGAAGCCTCATTTCTCCCAAATCAGCCTTTCCCAACTCCACCTTCTTTCCTTGTTGTCTTCCTTTCCTACCACCTTCCTCCTTTCATTCCCTTTAGTGCACAGACTATATAATGCAGGCAGCTAACTGCAGAGCCTTCATGAAGTGAAATACAGGAGGGAAAGTGCCCTCAGATTCGATTTCCCGTGCTCCATATTCTTCCTCTTCCCACCTGCCTCCTGGCCCCAGAAATGGCTATTTCTCCTACCCTTTTTTCCACATCCCCCTTTAAAGGTTGATGTGAACCAATAAACTAATCTGCATGAAAAATTGTAGCTGAAGATGACTTTTTGTTTAACCATCCTATCTCAAAATCCAGACTCAGACAATTCTTTGCCCAAAGGAAGGTCTCTTTAATTCAGGAATTCCAGGTGCTTCATTACTTGGGTAGGGGAGGTAATTTGCAACAAGCCTGCCTTCTTTCCAAGGCAATTGCCTACTTTGCCTGTTGGTGAAGTTGCCTCTATTACTTGCTTTAGAGCAAATCCTATTTCTGAGTCTAACCTTATTCTGAAGTAGCAAGAAGGCTCAGTAACTGGTTTCCAGCCTCATCTGCTGATATCACTGACGTCAGAAAGTTTTAGTATTAATTTCATGTCTGATTTATACATACATTTTCTCACTGGGTCTTTTGGAAACTAAAAGCATAATCTGATGTTTTAGAAACAAATAAGAGAAGCCAAAATTTAAAACAATTTTTATCATCTTTGAGTTACCCTCTGGAGTACACTGGTTATCTTGGAGCAATTATGTCCTTATGCTTAAATAAGAATACTATGATATGTATTTAATGGTCTTTTTAAAATTTTTTTCTCTAATTATTTAAATTATAATAATAGAAATATGATCATGTTTTATAAGTGAGGAAACTGAGTTGAAAACACCCCATCCCTATAGTGAAGTGGTGGAAGGGGGGTCTAGTCCCTTCCCTTATAAGGGAGGTGTATCCCTTATCCCAGGGTTCTTTCAATCACCCTATTTCCTCTCAGTAAAAAGGCATCTATCCAAAATCCTCCATTCTTTAGTCACCTCTGTTGTGGGAAGTCAGGAACCCCGAATGGAGGGACCTGCTGAAGCTGTGACAGAAGAACATAAATTATGAAGATTTCATGGACATTTATTAGTTCCCCAAATTAATACTTTTGTAATTTCTTATGCCTGTCTTTACTACAATCTCTGAACATAAATTGTGAAAACTTCATGGACATTTATCAATTCCCCAGTCAATATTCTTGTGATTTCCTATGTCTGTCTTTACTTTAATCTCTTAATCCCTTCATCTTCGTAAGTTGAGGAGGATGTATGTCGCCTCAGGACCCTGTGATGATTGGGAGGATGTATGTCGCCTCAGGACCCTGTGATGATTGCATTAACTGCACAAATTGTTCATAGAGCATGTGTGTTTGAACAACATGAAATCTGGACACCTTGAAAAAAGAATAGGATAACAGTGATGTTCAGGGAACAAGGGAGATAACCGTTAGGTCTGGCTGCCTGGGAGCTGGGTGGAACAGAGTCATATTTCTCTTCTTACAAAGCGAATAGGAGAAATATCACTGAATTCTTTTTCTCAGCAAGGAACAGCCCTGAGAAAGAGAATGCATTCCTAGGGGGAGGACTCTGAAATAGCCGCTCTGGGAATGTCTGTCTTATTATTAATGTAGATAAGGGATGAAATAAGCCCTGGTCTCCCGTAGCACCCCCAGGCCTATTAGGATGAGGAAATTTCTGTCTAGTAAATTTTAGTCAGACTGGTTGTCTGCTCTCAAACCTTGTCTCCTGATAATATGTTATCAATGACAATGCATGCCCGGTGGGACATGAAACTTCATTAGCAATTTTAATTTCCCCCTGGTCCTGTGATCTCGCTCTGCCTCCATTTACCTTGTGATATTTTATTGCCTTGTGAAGCATGTGATCTCTGTGACCCACACCCTATTCATACACTCCTTCCCTTTTGAAATCCATAATAAAAACTTGCCAGTTTTGTGGCTTGGGGGACATCACGGAACCTGCCAACACGTGATGTCTCCCTGGGACACTCAGCTTTAAAATTTGTCTCTTTCGTACTCTTTCCCTTTATTTCTCAGACCAGTCAACACTTAGGGAAAATAGAAAAGAACCTACGTTGAAATATTGGGGGCTGGTTCCCATGATACACCTCAACCTGCTAGCTTCTGCTGAGTGCCACTGCCATTTCATGGCTACTAAATGAATTTGACTAACTAGCTAGTTAACTGAGATATGTTAGAGTATATGATGCAACAAACACACAAATACATATATCGTATTTTGTAAAAATAATAGAACATATAAATTCTCTCCTAAAGCTGCTTAGTTAGGTATAAGATTAATAAGAAATAACTAGAGAATATAAGTAATTGTAAGAAGAGGTTACATTATCAGCTGAATGAACATGCACTCTGCTCAATCCATGTCCAGGTTAGCCGTGTTCTGTGAATTTATCTTTCACCCAATATCCTTTACCACCTATTCTGAGAGAGCTACTATATTCGGAATAAAGGTGACCAGAAGACCCTTTGGGAACAAGATAGGATACAGCCAATTAATTACACAAAAATAACAAAGTAGATAAAGACACATCAATGACTCCAATTCAGGATATTTTCCTGATTTATAATAAAATGTGAAGAACATTTTTATTACCCTCTGCATAAATTTAAAATTATTTTTTTCAATGACCCTAAAGCTTTTGATTAGTAATCCTTGGGGACATTGAATAATTATTAAGGGACATATCCATGGATATACATGTCTTTGTGTATATAAATATTAAGTGTAAATAAAAGCAAAATGGTTTCGTTACTTGGATAATCATTATGGCTAATTCTAGGTATCAAAGTGAACAAACACTGTTGTGGAAGTTAATTGCTCATCAATTAAGGACATCTCACAGAGTCTTTGTTTTTATTACCCCGTGTTTTTATCTGATTAAGTAAGAGGCTAAAGAACTTTGAAAATTTTCCCTCTTACTCCTGTGGTTTTACTTGAAAATTTTAGCATCTACTTAATAATCTATCAATCGAATATCTACTGATAATCTATTGAATATACTAGTATCTATTTCTTTGACCTCCCCAGCATCAGTAATGTTTCCTCTAGCCATCTTCTCCCAAGGTCTTATCCTTGACCTTGTCATTTGGAAGACCTTGTCAGCAGCTGAATTCCAATTTTAAATGTCCTTCTTTTTGACCATTAACTTTGGCTTATTTCACTAATTCCTTGACTACATCGAGACCTCCAACTAATTCATTAATACTGCCTTTTTTTTGTACTTAGAATAGATTCCATGGTCCAATCACTATAATCATTTATTTGCAAACATTTAACTCCTTTAACCTTTTTTTCCTCCATTGACTCAGTTGGCTAACTTCCAACTCTGGTTAAATCCAATTATCTCCTTCTCTGTATATGCTTCTGTGGCTTTGAATGCTGCTTGACACAAGTCACACAACTTGTAACCTGGTCTCCTTTTAAAGGAATGACCATGAATCTCAAAGGAGGTTGCACATTTGAGTGCCACCAAACACTACTACTATTTTTTTACTAATGAGTGCAGGTTGCTCTCATTTATTGGTTTTAATCTAATTGTCATAAACTGCCAACTCCTTGAGAAAAAGGATTATCTCACTTATATGTGGGGATGAGCTCACATGAGAGGAGTTGAAGGGATGCCAACTTAACAAGACTGCTTTGTGCCACATGTGTGTTAATACTTTACATTTACAACACACTTTACATATCTTAAATAACCTACTATGAACTACTGGATTATCTGGAAAAATTATCTTCACATTAGGAATAGTAAAAAACTCAAAATGTTGATAAGTCAGAAATCAGTGCTTTAAATTTTACATCTCTATCATCCACCTATCCACCTCCAATATGTGCCTGGCTTCTAAAAGCTTATTCTTTGTAAATCTTAAAATATAAGATGAGTTATAACTGCCTATTCCCTTATCTGCTCTGGATACTTTGCTTCTAACAACTCTAGCTGAGACTCTCTTCGGATGACTGCACTTGGGCTACTAGACTGCTTTACCCCAAAGACTGAAAGAACCAGGAGTGTCTGGGAGTCCCCTGCCCTCCCCAGCTCCCCACCACCCTGATCCACAGGTAATGCTGAGTGCAGGAAATGAGAAATCAGCCCCGTGACTCAAGTAGAAACTCTCCTTCCAGATCAAGCTGAGGCCTGGATTCCACTTGAAATTGCACTTTCCTTTTTCCTCTGTTGATACATTGTTTTGCTTCCCCAATTCTTCCACTGCTTTCTGTTGGAAATGCTTCCTCACAAATAAATCACAATCATGTGAACCGTCCTCTCAATGTTTGCTTCTGGGAGCTGGACCTAAGGCAGCTGTCAACTGTGTCCCTTCATTCCTACTCATGCAGGACAGGTGAGCCCCAAAATGGGTCTCAGCCTATAAGGGTTCTTGGTTTTGCTCAGGAAAGAATTCAAGGGCAAGCCAGAGGTGGGAGAAAACACCTTTATCTTGAAGCTGCAGCGTTACAGCTCTGGTGGCATTACAGTTCTGTGACTGCTCCTGCCAGACAGGGCTACCTCACAGGCAGAGAGGAGCAGCTCAGGGCAGTTTTGCAGTTATATTTATACTTAACTTTAATCACATGTACATTAAGAGGTGGTGTATGCAGAACTTTCTAGGGAAGGAGTAATAACTTTTGAGTCCTTAGGTCATTGCCATGGAATGGGACAGTAACCCCTGGTTGTTGCCATGGCAATGGTAAACTAACATGGCACCCTGGTGGGCTTGTTTATGGAAAGCACCTTCTGCCTCATCCCTGTTTTAGCTAGTCCTCAATTTGGTCTGGTGTCAGAGCCCGACTCCAGAGTCAAGTCTCGCCTCATACCTCATTACCTTAGCTCAGGCCAGACATCATTGCTTTGAAGTTGGACCATGGCAATGGTCAATCTCTTTGCTGCTGATTTCCCTCTCTTCATTTCCACTCTCTTCAAATCCTTCTACATATTCCTGGCAGACTAATTATCCTGAAACTCTGCTGTCATCCTATAACATACTTGTTCAAAAACCTCCAATAACTCTCCATTGCCTGTATCAATGACTTTGAAATGTACTTTAAAAGATAGATTTTTATTCTAATATTTTTTAAAATAGATAAAACTTCAAGCTACTCCTTGAAATACTAGGTCCATATGTTAAAATCCATTTTTCTCCCCTTGCCCTTCAGTCCCTCAATATTCCAGTGCTAAATTCTCCATTCACCCTCATCTTCAGGACGCCCCAGTAAGAATTCCACTCCTACCAAATGCTCTTCTTTGTCCCTCCTACTAAGCTAATCCTGTAAGATTTAATTCAAGTTCCATCCTCTCTGCAAAACTTTTCTTACCTTGTTGCCAAGGTAGCCCATATTGAGCTTCCCCTTCTTGGAACTCTGAAACAAACTTCTCTGTGAGTATTACATTCTTCTCAACTGTTTGAGTGCACACTTTATCTTCCCAAGTACATCCTAACTTTATAGGGACAGGCAGGGGTAAAGAGTATGGACTATGTCATGGCTTTTGATATTCCCTTATCCTTCACTGCTGTTTTGCTTTGCTCACAGCTGACCCTAAGACATTCTTACTAGATGACTGTAACATTTTGCATAAGCAAATGGAAAACTGAGATAGCAGGGAAATAATGATAAGCGGAAAAAGAGAGATACAACAAAGTCTGGGAAATGTGAAGAGGGAGCAGTGGAAAAACTCAAGTCTCAGGGAAATGACATTCAGTGTAGGTCCCTGGCTGATACTGGGGTGCTTGGTTTCCTAGGAACCAGACAGAGTCAGGTCTGCTGTGAATCTTTCCCAGAAAACGGTACCATTTATTAAAAGTAATGGCAAAACCGCAATTACTTTGGTACTAACCTAATATTAATTTTCTTTACAGGCAAAGAGTCAAATCACAAAACAGACAAATGTAATGTTGTGCTGAATATTGGTGAGATTCAATTCAACAGAGATAGTTTCCATCTCACCTTAGCTTATAATTTAAGGCTAATAAAACAAGCATAATGTATATGTATGTAGCAGAATCAAATAAGTATGAGAATTAAATAGCAAATTAAAAAGTAAGGCAAGTAATGAATATTGTGAGGAAGGAAGAGGAGAGAAAATCACAAGCATAGTTATTCTCTCCCACTGAAAATCCTCAAGGAGGAAGGAGGACTCAGCTTCCTGAATCTGAAAGCCAGCTCAAAAATAGCCAAGAGATTATGAAAGTACTATGGAAGGAAACAAAGTGGCCTCAGCCTGGAAAATACGTCAGAGATGATAATTAAAGGAGTTTAAGTCATCCTAGAAATTGAGAGGAGAAAGGAAAAAAATAAAACAGTAATTGTAATATTTGACTTGAAATAGCCAATTACATTGGAGTTATACAAAAGTCAGAGTGGAAGTTGGATAGAGGGCTGGTGACAACAAATAATGGAGGTGGAAATATTTTAGGCATTTTGATGAATGGAAATGGGTATGCAGGGATGACAGCTAAAAGATGCAAGTGGGTTGAATGTGGACATTCTTTCCCAGAGATTGTAAAGAGCAGTTTATGGTATCAGTAAAAGAGTAGATGAATATAGAAACAACAGTCTCTTATAATATCAAGGGGGATAAGGAGTCACATGCGGAAGGAAAATTCCTTTTCAGAGACAACTGAAAAGGACACATTTACCTCCTGAGGAGATGTGTTTTAAACCTCTTGATTAAGTAGAACAAAATAAATAGATGGGTAGATAATTACAGTCCAAGGCCGAAGAGACCTAAAGGCTGATTCAGGCTATGGCATAAATCAGGTACACAATTGGCTATGGATTTTGTTACACGAACAAGAGGTTTGTAATATTTATTAGAACATTCCACTTAAATATGAGATTTACAATCATGTTTTCAGGTAAGTCCCTAAGCAAATATCCACTCACTTTTTTTTTTTCCCAGGGAATACTAGCATCCCTTTGTATGTTACTAAGTTTGATTTAAAAAAATAATTTTATGGTCAAATAGTCTTGGAAAACAATGAGTAAAATAAAGTATATATCTTTATAGCAGACTCCTCCCCATCTCTACCTTTATCCTATCACTATGGAAACTGTCACAAATTGCAAATGGTGCAAAAGAGTAAGGTTTTCTCTTAGTCCTATCCCCACTTGTTCTATTTAGACTTATAAGCAAATTCTTTCAAAAGTTTTCTCGGAGTCTTTAAAAACAGGTATTGTGGATTACTTATTGGAAGACCTGGTATATTTTACTCTTATTTAAAGTAATATTTTTTCTGAGGATCATATTCAACACCTCAGACTGGGAAACATTGTTCTACAACAGTAAGAGTTACTTAATTGTCAAGATCAACTAATTGTTCTGTGTTTTAAATTCACCTTCATTATATTTATGACCTACCATCATGCATTGTAGCTGTCCCAATATATGATTTTACCTCATTTCTAAGTTGGAAGATTTTGAGATCAGGAACAAGATTTCAGTGATTTTTTTTATTGCTCTTCACAGCTAGCAAAATACCTGATCGACCAGACACTTTATAAATATTCACTCAGTTCTATAAAATTAATTATCCAATGACTTCATTTCTTTCATGGGTAGAGAAGAAAGAGGGAGAAAAGTGAGTGTGAGAACATGAAAGGAAGGACACTATCAGAAAACACTGAAAGGAGGGCCTTTTGGATTAGTCTCTTACGAAACTGAAAGTCATGTTTAAGACTTTAAGAAAGATCTTAAATGAAAAGAGTGTTTAAGAAAAAGAAGTGTCTAAAGTAGCTATGAATTTCTGCTATGGCTTGAATATGGTTTGTCCCCACCAAAACACCAAAGCTCAGGTTGAGGCTTGGTCTTTGATGGAGTGGTGTTGGGAGGTGGTGCCTTTAAGAGGTAAAAAAAGAGTCAAGAGGGACTTCATCACTGGAGTGAGTCCTCACTCTTGTGGGAGTGGATTAGTTACTACAAGAGAGCAGGTTGTTATAAAGCGTGGCTGCCTCTTGTGTTTCGTCTTTTTGTGTATGGTTGCTTCCTTTCCTGTTTCTCCACCACGTTATGACACAAGCGCAAGGCCCTCACGAGAAGCTGAGCAGCTGCAGCCACCCTACCTTGGCCCTCCCAGCCTCCAGAATCATGAGCTAAATAATCCATCTTTTTTTTTTTTTTTTTCTTCAAATTATCTAGTCTTGGGCATTTTGTGCAAAGTCAACTAGGATAAGTATATTTAGTCAAAGAGTTATGAAGGAATGGAGTTATTTATTCATTAATAATCATATTATTATCTTCTATATCTATCTTGTTAAGTCAGGGTTACACCAGCACCTAAATTTTAATGCCCAGCATAAGCTAAGTTTCTGGGCTTTCATTCAATTACCAAGTCAATGGTTTCGTTAGGGAAGTAATGACAAGGTGAAACAATGCGGTTTTTTTGTGTGTTTCTGTAAGATGCACAATTGCTTAATATGAAAAGAGCTCAGGCTTTATGTCTGGCCAATGTATATTTTCTTTTATCAAACTATGCTACAAAGCCCTACCCTACAACATGCTTCCAGTGTGACTAAGTCAGGATATGAATGTAGTAATTATACAGGCTACAATCCCAGTTAACTGTTAGCAAAAACCATTCTGAAGCTACGTTGGCAGAGGCCAGGTTTAACATTTTGTCATTAAGAAGAGGGATATAAATGGGACTGATTTACAGGTAGACGATCATTTCCTAAGGAAACAAGTTTTCAGAAACATAATAAAGTTGATAAATAATAGATACAGGCTCTAGAAAAAGGGTGTCTTTATCTGGCCTCTTGTTTCATGGAAGATGCTACAAAGAAAGTGACCTAGGCTCAAAAATGCAAAGATAGGAGAGGTTAAGATAAAGTTAATTCACTGTGTTTGTGGAGAAGGGAGAGGGCTATAGGAGAAATTAGGTCTGAGGGGAATGGGGCTAGATGGGTAAACACTTGCAAAGAAAAGACTGAAATACAATGTAAAGGGTTGTCCAGGGAAATCCCTAACAAGCAAGTACCTTCCAGCTCAGTAGATCAATCAGACTTCATGAAGCAGAGTAAGGGAAAGACGTCATTAAAACAATGATTTTATACATGAGAAGGTAAAAATTCAAAAACTCTCATTTTTTTCAACATAAAAAAGGCTCACATCATGTGCTAGTGTATTTATGTATTCTAAAACCCTAGACTATCTTCCATAAATGAAAAGATTAACGCACAATTCTGTCGTCATGGAATTCATAGTCTACTGGGAGAGACAGACCCAAAAAACAAAGAGCAAAGCTACAGAGTGATAAGAGCAGTAAGGAAATATGCTCTCACGGTTGCAGATGCTATGGGAACATAGGAGGTGAAGGCATTTTTCTCAAGAGCAGTGGGTAGGATAATCATAGAAAATTACAGAGAAAGTGACATTTGAAGTTCTTCTAGCATACAGTGCTTGAGACGGAGCAGGGAATCTCAGGAAAAGCAAATAAAAAGAGCACAGCACTTCATGACCAAGGAAGGCAAGGGCCCAGGGATGGCTGAAGGGTAAGCTACTCAGGAGACCGAGGCAGGAGAATAGCTTGAACCCGGGAAGCAGAGGCTGCAGTGAGCCGAGATTATGAGCAAAACTCCATCTCCAAAAAAAAAAAAAAAAAAAAAAAAAGAACTGAGGTGGGTATAAGGGGAAGTAGGATGCATGAGGAGTGGCTGGGCCAGGTGGTCAGATGTCAGTTAGTGCACTAGAGAGCCTGGATATTATTTAGCAAGGAACAAGAGGAGTTGTTTGTTTGTTTATTTGTTTGTTATTAGGAAAATGTTCTGAACTTACTTTGGAATGATTATTCTAGTGCCTGATGGCTGGAGGGGTGGGAGAATGGAGACTAGAGCCTAGTGAGAGAGAAGATTCACCCCATTCCCTATACCACATTTGGAAACTGTAGCCAGACTGACAAAGGTATGGCTGCCTGGCTCCCTCAGGCTTCTTTTCAGACCTGAAAACAATGAATCAGGCCTCAGATTTAAGGCTTCTAGGGAAATGGCCATAAAATCAGCAGTAAAAAGAAAGATAAATAATATTCCTAAAATTTAATTAATTTCTCTCTTTCATTTTGCCTGGTTTAATGCTATGCTACACTTTTGATGTGAACAATCTAGACATTGTTCCATTAGTATATTTCACTTTTATATCAAGCTTCACAATTTACTGGTTTTATTTAGGGTAATGCACTCGTATTTGACATATTTATATTATCTTCATTTATTATTAAAAGCAATGTTATGTTTAGGTATTGAGGATCAATAAGACCTCTATAATGTTTTACCATCATATCTTTTATGGCAAGCTCAGAGTGCTTCAGGTTTGTTTTTATAGGTGTTTTTTAAAAGGCAATTTTATAGCCTTTACTCTGTCTTGGGTAAAAAAATTGGGTGACAAAAATTCCTTAACTATGCTTGCAAAAGTCTTAACTTGGCCACACAGAAACATAGAATGGATTTTGAGTAACTATTTAGAGTGAATGTATTTCCCTAATGCATACTGAATTGTCACATGGAAAACTTAATATAAGTTTCCTTCCTTCCTTCCTTCCTTCCTTCCTTCCTTCCTTCCTTCCTTCCTTCCTGCCTTCCTGCCTTCCTGCCTTCCTGCCTGCCTTCCTGCCTTCCTGCCTTCCCGCCTCCCTCCCTCCCTCCCTTCCTTCCTTCCCACTTTCCTTTTCTTTTTTTCTATTTTTGTTTTTTGGAGGTAACAGTTACTTTGAGAAATGTTCCATATCTTTGACTCTGCCTTTTATTGCTTGCAATTACTAAATGACAAATCTATGACTGCAGAGAATAGGAATCATATTCAATCTATATCTATTGTACCAAATGTGTAACTAATCAATACAGCAAACAAAAATACAGGAGGTGTAATTAGAATACAACTTTTATTTGTGGCCCATCAGCCCTTCAAAATTTATTCAAAGTGAAGTATTTTCCTATCCCTAGATGGAAAGATAAATATCTTAAGATTTTTTTTAATTCTTAGTTTTAAAATGTCTGTTCATTTACAAAGTTATATATTTTAATTTAGCCTGTACCAAATGAAACTGCTGTATTTGTAGGTTGGAAAGAAAAGATCAAATAGCAATACTTTCATGTGGTTCTGTCTAAAAACCAACAAGGCGAAACATCAAAGCACATTTGTAGTTAAATCTTCTCTCCTACTTCTACTAAGGGCTTACATGAGGTGAGAAGCCTGTAGTTGAGAAAGATGCATGACTGGCTTTTATTTGTTTTCCTACTTGTTTTCACTCAGATTGCTAACTGTGATTTCTGCCCTTCCAGGGACAGAGGTAGGGAAGATAAATAAGGATAGAGAAATTATTACTGCGTTGGTATTATCCTAAGATAAATCAGGTCCTAATAGGTATGTACAACTTTTTCAAGGGTTCTTTGGAGAACTCCCTTCACTAAGATGTCTCACCTACACCCCTGCCCTGAGTGAATGCATCCCACTGCCTCAGTCCCTAAGAATTACAGAGATCTTGTGCGTTCTCTGCAGAGGAAGCCACTCACTTCCAGTAATCCCTATGGACAGGCCCTGACATGACCTCACGCTGGCTCTTTCTTTTGAGTACCCATGCCAATCCTGGGAAAACACATACATTCTAACAATCTCTGGGGATGCAGGCTGACTCCAGTGCAATGACCTCTGCTCTGACTTCCCTGTCAGCAGCTAGACGTAACAGCTGCTGTCATGCTCTGGCACTTCAGGCAGGAGTTAGGCATTAGTCAATCAACTACGTGTCCGAACTCCAGTATACACATACCAAGATGTGTATGACGCCACTGAAGTCTTTCTGAGTAGGCTCTTTCTACAGAGAAATCTTCTCTACAAATCTTATCAACTACATTAATAGTCTTTTAGAAATTTGGTATGGATGAGGAGTCTAAAAGTTCTCTGTCTGGCTCTTAGCTTTCTATCTTTTGCACCTTCCTCTGGGTAATCTTTCTCACAATTCATTTTTATATCTGCCCCTTTCAGAAATGGAGATAGAGAGAATACATAAAGGGGAGAATAAATTCCAGAAGCTAATTTTGCCAATCATAGGGTGGAACTGAATGCTTTCATTAAAAGAAACAAATAAAACTAAAACAAACAAACAAACAAAATCAAACAGATTTAAATTACATTAGCAACAAATCAAGAAAAAGAATTGGTTGTCAAGCAAACAAACTGCTTTTGGAAAGAATTAGTGTAAGACTACATGAAAAGATAAGCATGCTTTTCAGCACACATTTTCTTTGAAGAGAAAATGTCTTTCCAAATTTTCTATGACTAGATTTCTTTTCTGAATCCACTGAATGATGATCAAACTTTAAAAAGAGTTTACATGCATTATACTTAAAACCCTATTAAACGTGGTTTAGCAAAAGCAATGGCTTGGTAAATATGTCCTTTCCAATCTCTTTATTTTAGAAAATTATTTATGAAATTAGTCACTGATATAACATAAGCCAAAATAGAAAAGAAGATTAGAAAAGACTGAACACTAGAGAATCAAGTATAAAGTAATATACTTAAAATAATTTTTAAAATACCAGTTATAGAAAAAAGACTTATTAAATGTCCAATAATCAGAGAAAAATCCAAAACTGGACTCATTATGATACAAACATTTATTCAACAAGTGCTCGTTGAGGGCTTACTATGCTACAGTAAACCACTGGGCTGGCCACTGATGAAGATAGGAAGATGATGCAGCCTTTGCTCTTGAGGTCCCTATTATCTACAGTATGCAGCAAACACAGATAGACAGACAGACAGACACACACACCCACCAATATAATAATTATGGCTTAGTCCAGTGTTTCTCAAACTTTAATCTGTTTAATAATCATATGGGGCCAGGCATAGTGGCTCAAACCTGTAATCCCAGCACTTTGGGAGGCTGAGGCAGGCTGATCATTAGGTCAAGAGTTCAAGACCAGCTTGGCCAACATGGCGAAACCCTGTCTCTACTAAAAATACAAAAATTAGCTGGGCATAGTGGCATATGCCTGTAATCCCCGCTACTCGGAAGGTTGAGGCAAGAGAATCGCTTGAACCCGGGAGGTGGAGACTGCAGTGAGCCAAGATTGCACCATTGCACTCCAGCCTGGGTGCCAAGAGAAACTCCGTGTCAAAAAAACAAACAAACAAAAAGAATCATATGGGTTGTTTATGTATAATGCAGGCTCTATAGCCCCACCCTCAGAGATTCTGATTTTGAAAATTTGGGGTATAGTTCAAGCATCCCAGTGATTTGGAAGCAGAAATTCCATGAGCCATAATTGGAGAAACATGGCATTAGACAGAAGCACCATTAAGGCAGCAGCCTTGTCTGTCTTATTCCCCACTATTATCCAAGCTATAGCATAGAACTTGGAACATAGTAAGCCCTTAGTACATACATCTGAATAAATGAATGAATGTATATGGTTAAGCTCCACAATCAATGATGCAAGCAAGATGTGACATAAAAAAATAAAACAGAAATATAATCAGCTTCTCTCTTTAAAAAGCAGGTTTCCTTGGATGAAGTCAGAAGATACTGTAAACGACACTGTGCAGAGTGTTTCATTCAGAAATATTCTTCTCTGTGGAATGAGGTTCTGAACCTGAGTAAATGCAACTGAACTCTTCTGCCTCAGGGTAAGATCATTTTCCTCCCATTCAGTGGTAGCATCTGGACCCCAAGGGCGCTCCTGCATGTGTCTGAATAGAGCCATTGTTCCCTCCAGGAAAGACATATAACTTCATGTTGCCCACCCTGGCAGGCTAGAATTCCTCTGGTGGACAAAAAGAATAGCTCCTCTTTTAGGACTCTCAACACAGGAATGTAAATTAATTATAGTTCTAACTGAAAAACATCAAAATTGCAGAGAAAAGTTGAGCATATAAGCAATTGACTGTTATTTATTTCTTTACAAAATGGAGTCACTGGCATAGATCTTCACAGAAGCTGTGATCATTAGTCTAAAAGAACCATATGGATTTTCTTTCTAAAGTTGTGGACTGACTTCAAACATGTCACAGCTGCACTGATTTTCACAAATAGCTACTAATAAATTAATTTTTAGAGTAATATATATAAGTGAATTTAAAGGTAAAATAAAATATTTAGATGGCTGTATAATACATTTTAAAATATATTTCAAGAATGTTATCAGCTTTGGAAGGAAAAAACTGGATAAGAAGATCAAATGGGATGGACAAAACAAGAAGAAGGAAAGAAAGCACATCATGGGCAAAAGTGGAGAAAGCGGGAACACAAGCCATTTCATTTCAGGTATGTTAGTGCAGGGAGCGAAGCATTGCCAAGCTTAGCATTGTTTCAGCCAAGAGGCTGCCTGAGGAAGGATGAGGACAGTCATCCTCTTGAGACGGAAAGGGATTGAAATCTACTATTTAGGGGCATTAGATGGTACGGGCTCTGAAGCTTCTCTAGAAGTAGAGCTCTCAGAAAGAAAAACAACGACAACAACAACAAATTCAACTACAATTAGAGAACTGTGTGCTCTGATCTGCCATCAGCAAGCAGGAAGACCTTAAACAAGTCAGTTAGCCTCCGTGTCACCTTCATAAATTGAGGTTTGGGGTCAAATGACCTTTAAGATTCTTTCCAGCTTTAATTTTATGACTCTATGCTATCTTATTGGCCAAGGAGAGATGGGATAGAGGAAGAGAGGAAAGGAGGAAGGGAGAGTGGTCCTCAGAAGGGAAAAAAGGAGGTCCATGCAGAACAGGTGCCAGAAGGAAGAGCAAGTCACGTTCTGGAGCGGGTCTGTTAAGATGCGGACTGCCCTGAACCCTGTACAAAAAGGGATAAAAGGTCCCCTACCATCCACTAGTAATTTCACTTGAGAAGGTCAATTGCAAATAAGTCACTTCCACGGAAAATTACATTTTGTGGTATGTAGAAGCCCATTTCATTTTTAATGATTTTACCCTGATTTCAAGAAGTTTTCTATTGTCCAGTAGGATGTATATAACCTTATCCTTCCACTTGCTCTCTACAGAGACCTATTCAGTCTTGGAATGCAGTAATACATTTCACTTTGAGGTCTGAGTTCAACTTTGACATTTTCAACCACCATCCTTTTAGAAAATTATACATACATATATATTAAAATATAAAGCGAGACATAAATATACACAGACACATGAAGATACATGTATGTATATATATGTGCACGTATTATGTTCCAAATTTAATGTAGGTGTGGCAAACATTAACGCACTCAGACCGCTTTTTCAGTGCCTCAGAAACTTCTTCCAAAGTAAATCCCTCAGGAAAAAAAAAAAAAAAAAAAGATGATCACTGTACTGATTGCAGTTCTACAATCTTAAAGTCTCCTATGCTCTCTACAGCTTTCAAACCACACAATAACCTTTTAGGCTCTGATTCTAGGGCTAATTCCTGACCTGAGGCATCCATTTAATTTTGACATTTTATTTGCCTGTTATCCATTATGTCTGCTCTGTATTTTAATATATATGCCCATATAAGTTTAATAAACATTAAATCAGTCAAATGTATTTAATTAAATGCAATTAAACTCAGTATCTAAAGTGGAAAAGCTATGTGAGAAGTTCCACTTCATTTAGTGGCAATAAAGGAGATGTGTTTAGAAATAGATATTAATTGGGGGAATAAACGAACAACTATTTGATTTTATGGAGAGATAGCCAGGGGCATTTGCTTTTAACTTAGGGAAAAGAAATTATTAATAGAGAGGACAACATACTTTAAGTAGTATCCTCTGGTCAGTTACTAACTTATTTATATAATATGAGAAGAGAGATTATAATGTGATGGGTTTTTTGGGATGTCAGATTGGTTTCTACAAACTCTGACACCCTGCTCTGATATTACCAAAAGTAGCTATATCTATTTTAAGTAAGAATTAAATTATGAGTTTATAGAAATCTATAGGAGTTATTTTCCAAGTGCATTACAAATGGCAGCTTTCATAATATTTTTTGTTTAGAAAATAACACAGCCTAGGTTGGGCACAGTGGCTCACGCCTGTAATACCAACACTTTGAGAGGCAGACACAGGTTGATCAACCAGAGGCTAGGAGTTTGAGACCAGCCTGGCCAACATGATGAAATCCTAGCTCTATTACAAAAATAAAAATTAGCCAGGTGTGGTGGCACATGCCTGTTAACTCCAGCTTCTTGAGAGGCTGAGGAATATGAATTGCTTGAGCATGGGAGGTGAAGGTTGCAGTGAGCCGAGACTGCACCACTGCACTCAATTCTGGACAACAGAGTGAGACTCTGTCTTAAAAGAAAAAAATACAAAATAACACAGCTTAAAGTAATGTCCTTTTTATCAGAAATAAGAACAGGAAAATGGATATAAAATTCATTCTCAACGTTAGTTGTATTGATTAATTTGCTTTCAGAATAATTAGTTTTGTTAAAAATTTTTGCATTTTTATCTTTAGAACAACAGAAATCAAAACACAAAGTCACATACCTGTGTCTGTTTAGGACCAATATCCATTCTTTCAAGAAGGTCATTTAAAAAAGCTGTAACACTGTCCCATGGGTAAATACTGTTGGAACCATCTAGCACTATGACTATGTCCAGTTGAGTGCTGCATTCTGCAATAAAAGGAGTCAATTGTGCAAATTTGGAATCTACTTTTTTCAGAGGCATATGAAGTGCTTTCATGGATGAAAGAAATTCATTTTAAAAGATGAACTGATGTTCTACATAGTAGATACACTGTGTTAGCAATAAAAAATAGTTTTAGAAAAAGTAAAGGTGATAAAAATATTAATTGCTTTCAATAACAATTGGTGTGGGTTCTGTATCAAGTAAAATTCATACCTACTGAGTTTTAATTAATATTGCATGAGAGTTATCTTTGCAAATTTTCTCAATATGAATTTTACATAACAGTTTTTATAAAACAGTTTTTGTGCATATCTCAAATTAAGTTACTTCTTTCCTCAAAGAGACTCACTCTTTAAATATAAGCAGCATAAGAGCTTCATCTATGAAGTTTAAAAATGACTTTGTAAAGTTATTTACACTAATATCAATTGCAAAAATAGCAGTCAGATTTTGTTATACACTGGTAAAGCAAACATTTACCTAAATTGGTAATGCTGGTAGCTAAGAAAATACTTTAAGCTTTTTGGTATGCTCCTTTGTATACATATGTGTCATTCATTGCTTAGGCTTTTCAAACGTGCAATAACATTGCGTAAAATCTGTACCTCTTACAGGGGCAATGGAATTCACGACTTGAAATGTGGGACTGACGTCAGAACAGATTCCAGTTGTGTAATGCAAATGTCCACATCTATAGGCATATAAGGGCCCACATGCCTTTAAAAAATTATTTTAAAATTAGAAATCATTAGACTGAAAATTATATAACAGATTTTACAAAGAATTAAAATGATAGCATATCTGTTGTCAATAAATATCATTATTCTTTCAGTTCTTACCAAAAATCCTCCGTTTGGGTTGGTGACTAAAGTTGATCCAAATGTCATGTTCTCTTTTACTTCTGTGACATTGGGAATTGATGTATTAACTAAAAATAGAACAAAATTTTATGAGGGAGAAAAGTTTCACAAAGTGAAATTAAGCATCTCTCATTAAGACATTCTATTTGTTTTGCTCATATCATAGCACATTCTTCTTTTGGTTCAACTAATTAGGCTTCCAAGTATTCTTAAAGAATATAATGAACAAGTTAAGGCTGAAGAGTTGGCCCATGTCCCAGAAACTATTTCAGATAGTTTTGCTGAACTGCGAAAGAATGCAGAACTAGTAGGGCAATGAAAATGTGGGATTGATTTTTGCACGTTCTTGCTAATTAAAACAAAGTTTTAAGTCTCATAACACTGTAGTTATAATGTAATCTCATAACTTTGTTATAAAAGACCAGTGATGAAACATGATTTTTGGTAAGAAAAGGGGAAATGGGTAGAAGATCAGAAAAGAAAACTCAAACACCAGTTTTTTGACCATGACTTCCAAAATCATGAGGACATCCTTTGGGTGACAAAGGAAACTAGAGGAATATTAGAGCAGTGTCCAGGAAGTTTCAATAAAGGAAACACAGTAAAGAGACTACATTTGACATTCTGAAGGGAATGTTGGGTCCTGAAGCATGAAGCATGCCAGCCTGACAACATTGGTAAGAAGTTCCACTTTCTCACACTAAAAAGAAAAAGAAAAAAAGACTGGACAGGAAAAAAAAGAACTTCTAAATCTTCTTAGTAGAGTGGAATATTACAAAGAGGCAAAATTCAGGTTGAGAAAGATTTGTCTCACTGTTTGTTCCAGACGTTGTTTGCACGTTAAGACTGTATATGGATTTAAAGTGGGGAATGGAAGCAGAGATTCTGAAATGGTCAGTTGGACTTCCTGATCTGAGCAATGATCTTTGTCCAAGAGTTTAGTCTGGTTTGCTTTGAAAGCACCTGGAGCTGGGTGATTATATGCATTGATCTTGAGTAATCTGTATTAGAGTTTTATATACAAAGCTTGACCCAGGAAAAGCATTCCTGGGACAATTAGGGAGTACAGTGGAAACTTCCCTACTGTTCTTGATGTGGCTAAAATCTCTAGGCTAATTTTAAAACTATTCTAATTTCCAGTAAAGAAGGAGTAACTCCTATCAAAACAGCTCCTCTGCAAACCACAACTATAAATTCTCGGAAGAATAAAAAAAAAAAATTACATGAAACAATCACCTGAAGGCACTAGAAAGGCGGCAGAAACTGGAGGGGAATCCATACTTGGAAAAAGATACTGGCACTAAATGAGTTTCCTGTTTCTGTGTTTTGTTTTGTTTTTGTCCCTCACCCCTAACCCACCCCCCCACCTAGGGAAGGTCCTAGTCAGTGGCTAAAACTCAAATAGAACTCCTAGTCTTACTGTATTGAATAAAAAGAGAACAGAGATTAGGGGCAACGGCAGCAACTGCAAAGTGAGGAGGAGAGTAGTATATCTTCTAAAAACAGCCACAAAAACAGCAGTTCTATAATATGCATACATATTTTATCCAAATAACTAGATGACTTGCATAATAAATGTACAGAGTATATTTCAAATAGCCCAGCTGAAATAAAATCTGAATAGAGATTTTAACTACTTGTCATTGCAAGAAAGTCAGTGCTTGGAAATTGAGTTGAGCCAAGTAAATTTTCTGCTAATAAGAAAAGTTAAGACTATTCACAGGCATATAACAGAATCTAGAATCTCCACACCTATAATTAAAAAACATAATACAGGTTATGATCCAAAATTACTACCCACAAGACAAGACAGGAAAATGTGACGCAGCCTCAAGGAAAGGTAATAAATGGAACGCGATGTTGAGATATTCCAGATGTTGGAATTATCAGGCAAGGATATTAAAGCAGCTGTTATAAGTATGCTTATGCATGTAAAGAAAAAAAAGTTCATAATAACAAACAAATAGAAAATTGAAAAAAAGAGAACCAAAGAATACAATATCTGAAATAAACTTGTGGGACTATAAATCATTTCCATAGTATGTAATATTGTATATAACATTGACAGGGTTCTAATTTCTAGATAATTTTAGTAGGAATTTTCCAGTCATGTTCCAACTATTTCTGTCAAATACATCTATTTCAATATAAATTTATCTTGTGCAATTCCATTTTTAAAATTAAATTTATCTATTACAATTCTTTTGATTCTATTTCCTCTTGGAAACCAGGCACTAAGTTAAATTTTGTGGAGGGAATGTGGTGGGCAGGTTTATTTGGAGAAGTTCTTTCACATTACCAGTGAATTAGAAAGAATCCTGAAAAATGCAGGGAGTTAAAAGTTATAAAATTAGTAAGATATTCTAATTTATGTATGCTCCTTGATGACTTTCTAAAGCAAATTAAGGACAGAGGGAATCGAAATGGTATTCTCTGTGAATCTGCAAGATAAATGATTATAGAAAAATGATTATACATTATAAATGATTATATGAAAAATGATTATAGATTACTTCTAATATTTTCTTGAATTGATTTAAATCTGTTTTCTTTTCTTTCTTTCTTTTTTTTTTTGAGGTGGAGTTTTGCTCTTGTTCCTCAGGCTGGAGTGCAATGGTGCAACGTTGTCTCACCGCAACCTCTGCCTCCCAGGTTCAAGCGGTTCTCCTGCCTCAGCCTCCTGAGTGGCTGGGATTATAGGCATGTGCCACCACGCCCAGATAATTTTGTATTTTTAGTAGAGACGGGGTTTCTCCATGTTGGTCAGGCTGGTCTCGAACTCCTGACCTCAGGTGATCCGTCTGCCACGGCCTCCCAAAGTGCTGGGATTACAGGTGTGAGCCACTGCACCCGGCCCAAAATCGGTTTTCAGTGAGAATACTGGGTATAATTTAAGAGCAGATTTTTTTTTTTTTTTTTTTTTTTTTGAGACAGGGTCTCACTCTGTCACCCAGGCTGGAGTGCAGTGGCACAATTACCATTCACTGCAGTCTCAAACTCCTGGGCTCAAGCGGTCCTCACACCTCATCCTCTTGAGTAGCTGGGACTACAGTAGTGCACCACCCCACCCAGCTGTTTTTTTGTGTATTTTGTAGAGATGAGGTTTCGTCAGGTTGCCCGGGCTGGTCTCAAACTCCTGGGCTCAAATGATATGCCTGTCTTCACCTCTTAAAGTGTTGGGATTACAGGCATGACCCACTGCACCTGGCCTAAAACCAGATTTTTTTATTTTACATACCTGGTAGATCCAACTTTACACAAGGTAATGATTCACCTCTCCCAACTGGACACTTATAGACATCTCCAGTTCTGTTTTTGGGTTGGCCAACTAAAGGAGAACCAATAAGCACCCTGAAAGTCAAATAAATCAATAAACAATTTTGAACATTGAGAAACAGTTTATATGAGTTGTTTTAAGACTGATTTTAAGATAATTGACAGTAACACTCATAATCAGATAATAATCATGCTATTAGTAATTTAATGTCATCTGAACTAAGCAGAGAGCCTACCTCTTGCATATTGATGTGGATTAAAAAGTATATATAGACACACACACATACATATACACATATACACACACGTATATGTGTGCATATACATATATATGTGTGTATATACATGTATGTGTGTACATGTAGGAGAGATATTTCAGAGATTTTGTTTCATTATTTTGTTTATTACTTTATCATATTTTTTACTGGGGCATTGACATAATCAATAGTTATTGGCTAAGTCTGCTACTGTATTAGCTTATAAAACACACTTGGAAGTATAAATGACTTTTTCCGATGATAAACTGTTAATTTTATAGAGAAGTCAGGAAATATAAACATTGGATCATCATAAGATTTAATATTAGCATGTGCTAGTTTATAATTGCTTAGAAAATAAGGATAGTTTATGAGATCCAGGTTAAAATCAATTACTTTCCTTTTAAACAGAATTATAAAACCATTCTAATAATAATTAATGGAAAAAATATATAATCACAACTGATTTTAGTTCCAACAAGTCATTTAAGTCAACCATGATATCTTCAGGAATCGAATGAATTGAAGTAAATAGTAAGATACTTGGGTGGATCCACTGTTGCTGATTTACTGCTGGCCAAGTAGCCATATCCAAAAACTTTGACTGCTAGCAACCAAAGGACTGTAATTACGTAATATGATATTTTGTACTTGGGATTGTGTTAGACTACAATTTTATTTATTTTTTAATTAATTAATTAATTAATTTTTTTTTTTTTTTGAGACGGAGTCTCGCTCTGTTGCCAGGCTGGAGTTCAGTGGCCCTGTCTCTGCTCACTACAACCTCCGCCTCCTGGGTTCAAGTGATTCTCCTGCCTCAGCCTCCCAAGTAGCTGGGACTACAGGTGCGCGCCACCACACCTAGCTATTTTTTGTATTTTTAGTAAAGAGAGCGTTTCACCATGTTGGCCAGGATGGTCTTGGTCTCTTGACCACATGATCTGCCCACCTTGGCCTCCTAAAGTACTGGGATTACAGGTGTGAGCCACCGTGCCAGTCAGGTTACAACTTTATTAATGACTTTAGTGAAGATATAGAAAGTATAAATATACTTATCAATCAGCACCGTAAGACAGAGCAAGAAAAAAATACTTATCAAGTTTATCAATATACATACTTGGGAATTCAGATGAATCTCAACATTCTGGAACAATAAACATAAATAAACTAAAGTTTACTTAGAACCTACATAAATAACCTACATAAATAACAATTGCATACTATTATTTATATCAGTGCAGGATGTGGGAGCCCTCACTTAATGGGAGTTCATGTGAAAAAGGCGTGGGGGATTTCGATGACAGCACATAAACATGAGCAACAGCGTATTTTAGTGCCAAAAATGCTAATGTGACTTTAGTCTGGAGTGCTGGAAATAGATGCCCTGGTCAAGCAGTGATAGCCCCTCTGTGTTCTGTGCTGGTCAGGCCATGTCTGAAATATCTAAATTAAGGGGACATAGGCACAATGGAATGTATTTAGGAGACTATGACTCAGATAGTTAGGAGTCTGGTAAATTTGTCAGACAAAAGATGCTGGGAAAGTTAGGGATGTTTGGCATGGAGAAAGAATGTCTGCAGGAGAACTGAGAAGCTGCACTGAGGTACAAATGGATTCGGCATACATTTTGAAAATTTACAGATTTGAAAGTCTGTCATATTGAAAAGAAATGGGATTTATTTTGTGTAGGCGCTGTAGGCATACTAGTATTAATGAAAATAAATTTAATAAAACAATTGTAAATACTAAGCTATTGAGACTCTAAAACATAGTTTTAATATAATGCCTTTGGAGAGCAATTTCTGATGTGTATAAAGAACTATGAAAATGTTCAAACCCCTTAATACATAATTTTTACTTCTGGGAAACTATCCTAAATAAAATGACCTAAAATAAGAGAGAAAAGGTTAATGCACAAAGATAATGCTCATGATGTTATATACAATTATGAAAGAGTAAAAGAAATATGGTAAATAAAAACTAATTATTACAGGATCATTCTATAGCATATTGTACATTCATTGTATGGTAGGATGAAAAATTATTTATGATCAAACTCAAAGTGAAAATTTACCTAAGTAAAAATCTGTGCCCTAACTTAAGCTGAAAGATACCAAATTACTATGTTCATTATACTACCACTGATAATAACAGCTAGGCTTTATTGAATTTATACCGTGTGTTAGGCCCTGTTCTAAGTGCTTTCTGTGTATTAAATAATTTAATTTTCTCCATGAAATATAGCATGAACTTTGGTGCCAGCCTATATGAGTTCAAATTATGGCTTTACCATTTACTTAGCTGTATGGCTTAGGACAAGTCAATTACCCTGTCTGTGATTTAGTTTTTTAATCTATAAAATGGAGATCATTTCAGAGGATCATCAAAAAAAAAAAAATAATAATAAGTTAATGTATATAAAATGCTTACAACAGTATTTGGGTTATAGTATGTGCTGTCTAAATGTTAGTTCTTCTTCTTATTATTATTATGTATTTATTTCAGATGATTAAGCAACTAACATGTATGTTAAAAGATTAATCAGGAATATATCAAGAATATAACAAATTACATTAATGAGGCTATGATTATTTTTTCTAATATTTTCAGTTTTAAAATATGTAATGGAATAAATTAGTTTTATAGTTAAAAACAGTTTAGAGAAAAAAATGATCCTACAATTATAGAAAGTATTTAATTTGAGGCTAGAGTAATTAATGTTCATTAACAACATTTTACATGCTGGGCATTTATGCCAGGTCCTGAGGATATAAAATGACATAAAAGTGAATAAAACACAATTTTTAGTTTGCTTATAACTTAGAGAGAGAAGCACAACTATACATGTACTATTGCAATACTGAATAGGTCTGAACTTGATGCAACTTCAGCAAAGTCTTAGAAGTAAGAAGAACACCACTGCTTTGATAAATGCCAAGTAGCTCAGTATAGCTGCAGTAGAAGTTGAGTCTAGAGAGGTAAAACAAGTCCAGATCATGAATGTTCTCATAGTCAGCTTTAAGAACTTCGGCTTTATTCTATGTAGGGGGAAGTTGGGAACCACTGAAGCTATTAAAAAGGGGTATAACATGATCACTTTTTTGATTTACAAAGCTTATTTGCTTGAAGTTTCATGAGTAAATTGAAGAGGAACAAAATCAGAGTCAAAGGACAAGATACGAATTCCTAAAGTAATCCAGAGGAGGATTTGAATTCAGGAAGTACAGAGGATGGAAGGACTAACTCTATAAATATTTAGAATATAAGCTGTCTTAGTTCTGGTTTCTCCAAATGTAGATCCAAGGCAAAAAACTTTGGTACAGCTAAGTTTTTTGGAGGCAATTCCAAGTATGCATAAGTGTGGAGATGGGGAAAAGAACAGGGGGAAGGAAGAAAGGCCAAGAAAGGATGCACTGATAATGAGTTACTCCTGTGGGCAAATGGACTCAGTCTTGCTGGGGAACATCTCAGAAACCATGTGGAACACGTATGAGCATGATATCAGCATGGTTGAGGCCCTAAAAGTAAATATTACCACCTCGAAATATAGTGAGAAGAGCATAAAATGCTGACATCTGAAGGTGAAATAACACTTAAGGTTTCAATGAACAAAGGAAGAAAACTAGGTAACAGCAATCAGAAAGCGAGCAAGAATCAGAAAACAGTGGTGTCACAGAAACCAAACAAGGAAATAATATAAATAATAGGAGGCAAGAATGAGAGGTATATGTTTGTGGCAAATTTCATTTCAAGTAACTTGGCTAAAAATGAGGGAGATGGGCAGTGTTAATAAATGTGGCTTTTTCTTTGGGGGGGGGGGCAATGACAAACCATCTTGAGGTGTGTCTAAATTTATCATGGAGGCAACTTGCATATGGCTAAATGATGGCAAGAAAGAACCAGTAACAAGAGAAACCCTGATTTCAGAGGAGAGGGAGTAGAATCTCTGAGCAGGTAGACAGGGTGGATCCAGAAAGAGAGGTTTGTCTTAAAAATGAGGAAGAGCGACCATTCCCTAGGCAGCACTCTGGGCGACCCAGTATTGAGCTTTTTGCAAGGGTGGTTGATGGTTTGGAATTGTGTACATTTTTGCAACATGACTTTGACTTTTATTATTTCATGAGGTAGAATCTGTTTTTCCACCCATTGAATCTAGGATTTGTTTTGATAAATAGAATACATCAGAAATGATACTATGACTTCTGAGGCTAGGCCTTAAAAGGCCTTTATAGATTCCATTTTACCTGTTTTTGAAATCTGAGAACATCATGATATGAAGAAGCCCAGTGTCGCTTAATAGAGGATAAGAGGCCACATGGAGCAGAATCGGTGCTTTAGCTGACAGCAGGAACTTCCAGACATGTGAGGAAAGCCAGCTTGGACACTCCAGCCACAGTTGAGGGACCAGATGATGAGCCCAGGCAATAGGGGAATGCCCATTCAATCCTCAGAAATCTTGAGAAATTATAGACCATTGCTGCTTTAAGTCACTAAGTATTGGAATGATTTATTATGCAGCAATAGTTAACTGAAACAGGAAATGAGGATTAAATTTTGACCTAGTAGCTTCTCTCTCTCTGTCTCTCTCTCTCTTTTTCTTCTTTGGAAAATAGTAGCTGCAGTCACCTAGTGAGATTTAGGGAAGAGGTAGAGGGGTGCTGGGCTTGCGGAGAGCGATGAAGATTTAAAATGATAAGGCATATGTAGATCTGTCAGGCAGCTCTTCTGGTCAAGATGAGGTGGGTTGCAGCTGGCCACGGATGTTTCGGAAAATGGTTTTAATAGTGGATGGGAGGTAGGCCCTCAAAGTCCTTTCCAATTCTAAGATTCCATCATCTGACTAAAACAAATACAAGTTTGTAGAGAAGAATTGACTCACTAGTTGGAAAACATGTAATATCAAGTGGGGAAAAATCTAGGATAACTGATGAAAAGTGAGTCTTGTACAGCATGCTAATAGGAGAGCTATTGTGGATTGTAAGGCAGAAGGAAAGGGAGATATGGATAGCTCAGGGAAAAGTGTGGAGACAGGAGAATGAAGATTGAAAATGGAAGATAATGAGAAAGTATGGGTGTTTAGAACTCAGGATAAAACTTGCTTATACACAGGAACAGGGAGCTTGAGATTTGGCAAGAATTTAGCTTTGAAGGAAAAGATCTGGAGTTTATGTTTGACCTCTAGGGCAAGAGAAGTACTTAGAGTATGGTGATAATTGGAAACTGACCTGATAACAGCAATCTCAACCACGGCCTATTGCATATTGTAATATAAGTGAAGACTGCCGAGTGAGCACTCAGAAAGTGGTAGAGTATAGGAGCCCAGGATGGAGACAGGGAATTTGGGAGTTGGGACTAACAGTAAAGACTAGGTTAGCAGATCGTAGGACTGCTAATTTTCTGTATTTTCCTAGTATCTGTTTTCTCTGAAAACAAACATGAAACTTTTAATAACAAGCTTGAAAGTACATGTATCTTACCACTTTAATCCTAAGTAAGCCTCACTTTTCTCAAACTGCATCAAAATAACAAGATCCTAGAAAAGTGTCAGCATAGTGTTTATAGAATTTCAGGAATCTCCAGCATTCTCAATCTATTATCTTGCTCAGTTTTTTCTCACAACACTGATCCTATTCTGGCATTTGATGTAAACTACCTGTTTATTAACTTCATTGTTTATTTTCTGTTCTCTATTCCCTAAAAGAATATAAGCTCCACAATAGTAGGGATTTGTTTCTCTATTTTGTTCACTAACACATCCTTAGTGCCTATACTAGTACCAAGCAAAAAATAGGCATTCAATAAATATCTATTGAATGAATGAATTAACGACTGTGTCAAGTACTTAAGAATCTGAATAAGGCAGACCAGGGAATTTACACTTATGTGACCAGCCAAGAGATCTGGATTGCAAAATCTTTTTTTCCATTTTAGAGGATATATATTCTGCATAAGTGGGATGCTATACATGCCTTTGAGTGACACCAAAGGCATTTCTCCAGGTCAAAGAGCTAGAGAATCCTTATTGCTAGAGGTAGACAATTGACTGAAAAGTCAGAAGGCTGGTGTTCCATATCCTGACCCCGTGACATACTTGCTATATTAAACCTTTGGACATTCATTCTCTGTCTCAGTTTCCTGTCTAGAAAATACAGATGATAACAATGATATCCACCCAAACCCACAGGGTCAATGTGAAGGCCCAGGCACATTGTTTTATAAACTATGAGTATCATTATTCTAAAATTTAATGCAAGTTAGTTTTAACTTATTACATTTTATTTCTATTAGATCTTGCTTTTTATATGGCATTTTTGCAATGACCTGTATGCAGATTAACAGGATCAAAACATGTTATGGATATCATTACTGATTTCTGGAGAAACATCTGATCAACTCAAGGATCATTAAAGTGAGAGAAACATATTTCTCCATGAAAAAACTACAATTATAATAATATTTAGTAAGCAGAAATATTTGCTATTCACAATAGTCATCTTGTTATTATGTCCATTATTATATTTATTTGAAGAGTAGCTGGTGTCTGATGTCTCTGTTTCATATTTATGTTTTATTTCCTGTAAAAGATAGTTTCTTGGAGAAGAGCGTCTTATATTTACATTATTTCATTAAGATCCTTTTCACCTAACTTTACCTTGATGTCTAATACATAGATCAAGCCAAAGTCACTCTCAGAATGCCAAGCAACTTCTGCTCGCCTATTTCTTTTTAAATAAATGGAATAAGCATTTTTTCGTCTGAGAGAATGAAACTTACACGGTGACCCCGTCAACTGCAGTGATTTGCTCATAAAAGGTGGAGGGGTGGAAAAGAAGGGAGCCAAAGAAATGACAAGTTTGGCAATGAGGAAATTTCAACCTCAAAAGGCATAGAAGCAATGTAAAATAAGCATATTTAAATCTGTAACAGAAAATTGTGTAAACCCTTAAAATGTCTCTCCTCCCCAGTCTGGAATAGTTCCATATCAGCCAGGATTCTTCTTTTCTTTTAAGGTACAGACATATTGGGAATAGGGCATCAATCACATGAGCCCATTGGTACCCTGACCTGGCATAAAGTAGTGTCCTCTAGGGAAAAGGCATGAGGTCAAGATAAACATTGGGTTGAAGGTTGGCAAGGATGGATCCTGAAAATCTACTTTGCGTTCAGACAGGTCCAGTGAAGTCACTGAAGCCCCCAAGAAAGGTTGCTTGAAGGGCAATTAAAAGGGTAGGCATACATGCTGGAAGGAATGAAGCAAAGCAGCAACAGATTAGAGTGGAAAGCCCCAAACAGACATCTCACATTTTCCCATTCAGCTGAGACTTGGCCATGCTGATGTTTACCACTAAATCTGGAAATCTGGAAGGCTTGTGCTGTGCTGAGCATGTTTGAATTTCTTTTCCTCAAAGCAAAATTATGAAGGCAATTATGTTCTTTCTGAATTCTTCTGAACCACATTACAATTACTTGGATGCTCCAGCTCATGCTAAACATAATGAACAACGGCTGATCTTAATCAGATGTATGATGTGTTCTGCTACTGAGAAAGCATGTGGCTTCTGAGCCAAAGATATAAATTATACTTCACAGCAAACTTCTGAACAGCAAAGAGGACATAAGGCTACCTTTTCTGTTAACTTATATTTCTTTCATAAGAATTAAAGCTATGTTTTCAAATACACAGACCGTACTTGTCATGGGCCAACAAGTGCTCCTTCTATAGGTGTACTATAGCCACAATGTAAGATGGGTCAGAATGATTTTTTTTTTTTTTAAATCTGAGGTTATGAAATTCAAAAGCATGAGCAGTAAATATGACTTATGAAGGTGCCTACCTCTAGAGATAATTAAATAACAAAATCCATGTTCCTCCAAATATGTCGATTATTCTGTGGTGCATTTCTTGAAGTAAGTCTGCAATCTATCTGATTTTATAGGCACTTACAGAACATCCAAACATGTTTCTACATTTATTTTGCACTACCAGATCTCAGATCTCTTTAGAACAATATGCTGCTACCATGCCATCTTTAAAAGTTTGGAAATTTAGGTATTTGTAATTTGCTTACTTTCAAATTCAATTGCCCACATCTTATTGGTTGCTCTGATTTTTCACAACTTTTCCATAAAATCATTGTAAATAATAAATGTCAGTGTGAGATTTAGGTTTCTGATATAATTGACATTCAAATGCTTATAAACTCACACATATTAATATGTAAAGTCTGATACCTACCACAAAAATAGGTTTTAACAACATTTACTTTTAAATATAGTTCTAATGAAGAAAAAGGCACAAGGCGGAGTGTAGAGATGAGATCTATTACAGCTCTGGTCCTAAGTAGTTTCATTTCCCTAGGAGAGCCACATTTAACTTTATTTTTTAAGGAGCTTTTTTTTTTTTTTTTTTTTTAATTGATGATAACAAAGTGTCTAACTAGATTTAGTTGTTCAGCCAACAAATAATGATTGAGTGCATATTATGTATAAGGCCTCATGCTAGATGTGGGGTAGTGCCCAGGGTTACAAGTGGGCTGCAAAATCAGTCTTTGTTTTCTAGGCATTTCCACTAACACATTAACTTCTCCCTCTTACCTACATTCCAGTTTGAGGTTTCCCACTACCTAGAAATCACCTTGAACTCAAGCTATTTAAAAACAGACTTATCCACTTCCTGATAAGTCGATTTCCCTTTCTCTGTCAATGACAACCCACTTCCCAATGAGCGAGCACAGAAATTTTGGAATCTATCTGACCTCTCCTACACCTTCACTGACTATTTCCAAACTTCCACCAAGACTTACTGATTCATCTTAATTTGTCTTGAATACATCTTTCTTTTTTTTTCCGGTTGCCCCTAATACAGCCTGAAGGCTCATCCTTTAAGTAGCAGATTATAGTTCTTGAGTGTCTATATATTTCCTAGTTTTCAGGCACCCCATTATCTAATCCAATTTATATGTAACTTCCCAAATGAAGTTTCATAAAATGGCAACTTACGATGGCTTCTCAATGTCCTCATATTAGGTCCAAGCTCCTGGGTTTGTCTTTCAAGATCTGCCACCATCCTTTCCTCTTCTTTCATCTCAATATGAGGCCTGTTTACTTACCAACACACTCACTTATTCTCAAGTCTAGGCCCTTGCTCTTGTGGCTTCCCAAGCTTGGAGTGACATTTTTCTTCTCATATTGAAAGTTAAGTCATCTTTCAAGATTTAAGTCAAGAACCAAGAATCATCTCCTCATGTTTTGAATTCCCATTGAATTTATAGTCTTTTCTGCACTGGTTGTTGGCACTATTCCCTATTCCTAAGCATTTCATGTATGTCGTTGATTAGGTTAAAGCTTTTATATTTGCTTTACATGTAAACATTTCCCATGGAATTTAGCATAATGCCAGACACATAAAATGTATTACATAAATACGTGTTGATTGACTGACCCACATTTATGCTATGGCTAAATAAAAAAACCTTAACCCACCAACAAACATTTTTAGAGACAATTCAACTCAGTTTTATGGGTAAGTCAAGATATAAGGCATAGTCCCTCATGTCTTATTAACATTACTTCACAAATGCATGTAGAATTCTGATGGTTCAGTCCAGTCTAGATTCATTCAGACAGACCATTAGCAACATCCTTCTTGCAACCTTACTCTTACTATCCAATGTATGCACTCTTTTGTTCCTTTCCCAGTGTTGGCTGTCTTCCTTTTTCCTCATCCATACCTTAACCTTCTACAAAGATAGAATAACCTTAGCAAGGACATTCCTCATTACATCAAGGCTTCATTCAGGCCTGGTTTCTCAATTTTCCACTGCTTTGACTTCTGGTGCCTTGAAAGGAGGGGCTGTAGAATTTAGAGGGTGGAAATCTCACAATAGGATAGGTTCTTATAATGAGAAACAGTGACTGAAGAGATCAAATGGGGGCACTAAGGCTTCTAAAAAGAAATATGAACCCCTTTTCACTCTACTAAGGTTCATTCATATAATTAAGGACTTCTGACATCAGATTTTTCTAAAATCACAAAGACAGGACTAGATGAGAAAGAAAACATGTAGGTTTTTCTCATATCAGAAACTGAAAATGAGAATTTCATAAAATATTTTAGCAATATTTAACCATCCTTTAAAGGGACACTTCATTTTAAGTAGGTGGTTTAAGTCTTAAAGCTTACTGTTTACTATATTCCTCTTTAAAATTTGTGTAACTATTAGTAATTAGTGAAAATTAACTTTTATGTGTTTATGTAAAGTTAAAGTTTTGAAGAATAACATGAACTGCATTTCTGTTTATTATAGCTTATGCACAAAGTCTGGCCAGTTGGTCTACTCACCATTACTCTCCCAGAGGTACCTGAATTGAAAGTATAATTCCTAAAAGAATAAAGTTGGTGTCTAGAGGGACAGCTGTACTCATTTAACCTTAAAAACTGGGGGATAGGATGGGTGGAGAGTATGGGAGGGAAATTATAGGAGGGAGGGAAAGAGAACTTAAAAACTTAGCGTCTAGCATTAGGTTTGTTATCTGAGATATACGTAAGGAGAGTAAAAGAGTGAAGTATCTCAACAAATTCTACTTTATACCTAGCATAAAATAATGTACTTAAAAAATGTGAGAACTCATTACTTTTTATAGTCTTTAGGGCATTATTATCAAATTAACCAAGTCTAAAAGATAAAATGCAGAAAATCCACATATTTTTATTAATGAAATAGAGTGATTCATAGATCCTTGTTATCCAAGTAGATATAATCTGTTTTTGCTTATTATTATAGCTACTAAAAATATAGGCTTGTTTAGTTTAAATTATTAAACTAAAGTTTAACTAGCTACTGCTCTTTTTTTCTATAATGTCCAATTAAACAAAAATTGCATTTACTAAAAATTCTATTAAATATTAAGCAAAAGAGCTCTAATATTCAGTTTATATAATTTTCAACAAGTTAGTTATACTTTAAAAATCATATCTATGGCCAGGAGCTGTGACTCACGCCTGTAATCCCAGCACTTTGGAAGGCTGAGGCAGGTGGATCACGAGGTCAAAAATTCAAGACCAGCCTGACCAACGTAGTGAAACCCCATCTTTACTAGAAATACAAAAATTAGCAGGGCATGGTGGCACGTGCCTGTAATCCCAGTTACTAGGAGGCTGAGGCAGGAGAATCACCTGAACCCAGGAGGCAGAGGTTGCAGTGAGCTGAGATCACACCACCGTACTCCAGCCTGGGTGACAGAGCAAGACTCCATCTGAAAATAATAATAATAACAATAATATCTACAATGAACTTAACCAATATTAAAGGGTTTGAAGGTAGATACAAGAAACCCTATAAAGTTCATTATAAACATTAGACCAAGCTCAATAAATCAGTAAAGCCCAAACTCACGGAAGTGATATTAACCCTTTCAGAGCACCACCTCATTTGCCTCCAAATCCTTCCTACTGGATTTCAAACAGGTGCATTTAAGCTACTCTGAAATGAGAACAATTAAAGAATTCTTGCCAAAAGAACATAATTATGGAACAATAGCTTTTTTGGATACAGAACTTCCTTGAGGTCAATCCAGGCATCAACAAAAATCACTAATCCCTTCCTCTAATATTGCCAAGGCATTTTTTTTTTTTTTACTTTAAGTTAGCTTCCATTGCCAAATGACTATAAATAATTCATTCTGTTAAAGTTTCGTTCATAAAAGAAACTGTAATCAAATAACATATCTCATTACCTTGTAAAATAAGTAAACAACAACAAAACCCACGGGCTTACCATTTTCCTTCTTCATTTTCATATTGTTGAACAGTATATCCAAACATGTCTTCCACTGGGCCGCTGAAAGTCATCGAATTTTTCACATCAACATTGAATGATACGCAGCAGCGTAGAACAACTTTAGGAGAAAAACAAAATCCAGTTATATAAAGTTAACTAAGATTCCATCATGTTTTGAGTTATGGAAGGCATTGTTGAGGTTACCATCAAAAGCTGTTTCTATTAAAAAAAAATGAAACTCAAAGAATGAAAACTCAAGGAAGGTCCCCATTCTTAACTGTATTACTAACTGTAAATCAACATAATGACTTTAAAGAACACAAATACTAACATTCAAAAAAATTCCATACTAATTTAATATCTGTACCATTCCTAGAGCTAAGGATTTCAGAATGTGTGGAAAAGAGCAGGCAGAAACTCAGATTCTTATATGACTAATACAGTTGCAGATAGTTTTCCAGCAGTGAGCCCTGCAGAAAACCATGGCCATCAGTGAACTCTGAACAGCTCATTTTCCCATTTCAACTATAGAGAATGCACATATCACCATGTAAAGCTTTATAAAAATAGTTGTTCTCCTTGCTGCTTCCAAAGGAAAAGGCAAGCAGATGCTCTCCACCCAGAGATGGCTTCCCATGCAGGCCTGAGATTTGCTGTGTTTCCCTTCCTTAATCAAGTGTTGGATGGAAACTTATACTAATTCTCTGAAGCTTCCTTATAATATTGGTGTTGATAAATTCACCAGTTGTTATCCAGATTAAATCACATGATATATCTAAAGGGTCTACCCAATGCCTGGCACATACTACATATTTGATGAGGGTTAATTCTTTTTAATTTTCTCACAGTACAGGTTGTGGAAACTCTTAGTAAGTGAGACTGTCTCTTAAATAAGTTCTAGAATCACCACCTCAAATGGATGGTGCCAAATTCCTGCTTTGGTTTTGGTTTTTAAAGTATACTTATGAAGTTCCAAAATATTCTTCTCCTAGATGTAACTAAGAATTCTTTCCAGGGGGCCACAATGGCTCATGCCTGTAATCCCAGCACTTTGAGAGGTGGGTGGATCACCTGAGGTCAGGAGTTTGAAGCTAGCCTGGCCAACAGGATGAAATTCCGTCTCTACTAAAAATACACAAAAATTAGCTAAGTGTGGTGGCGTACACCTGTAGTCCCAGCTAATCGTGAGGCTGAGGCAGGCGCACCGCTTGAACCTGGGAGACAGAGGTTGCAGTGAGCCAAGATTGTCCCACTGCACTCCAACCTGGGCAACAGAGAAAGACCGTCTCAAACAGACAAAACAAACAAACAAACAAAATTATTTCCAAAGAACACTGTCTTATAAAATTATAGAGCCTCATCAGGTACATTCAGAGGTGGCTAAATTCAGTCGCCTTTGTTAAAACCACCATATAGACACATAGATTCTGAAAAATTATCTTTTCTAGTCTTATAAATTGTGAGTGGATTAAATCACTCTAATATTTTAACCCTTGCTCACTATGAACTTTTTTCATAAATGTACTTTAAGTCCACACTACTCTAAATTTATAATCTTTAAATTTTGGCAACAATAGTAACTGCTTTTTCGTTGAAGAATAAATTCATCAAAGAAACAAAAAAAGATACACCTGTGTATCTATCTGTAAAGTCTTGACCTCCCTACCTAGAAGTAATCTTTAAACTTCTAAAACCTCCTTTCTTATTTTTTAAGAAACCTCTCATGGAGATAATTATTGAATACTATATAGTTATCTGTGTGAGATTTCCCCCCGCCAGATTGGAAAATTCCTAGAAAACAATGACTCTCTTACTTACCTTTTTTTAATCCTTTATCAAAATCTCGCACAACTCCTTGTACACAGATGGGCAGTAACATATTTTCAGACTGACAGATAACACGTTGAAGGAAGAAGTATGCCACCTCTAGTTAAAGATGAACTGGCAACTATTTCATCTTAGTTAAAGAAGATTTTATGGAGATAGAAATTTTCAACTAAGATTTTTAAAGAGAGAAAGAGATGAGATTTGGCAGTGAAAAGAAAATGTGTACCCAGGATTTGAGAGGGTCTCTGCAAGTATTAAGACACAGGTCAGGACAAATATGGTTGCAAGATCATGAAGAGATTTGTCTAGCTGGCATGAAGGAAGCAGAAAAAGAACGGGTGAATTGCATGGGTCCTTTTATGTACATTTGCTGTTCATTCTTCAAGGGTGATAGAGAACAGCTGGTTACCATCTTCTGCATAATAGTCTTTCATATATTTGAAGACAGTTTTAAATGCTGCTTACTCTCTAAACTAAATAGTCATGCACTGCATAATAATGTTTCAGTTAATGACAAACTGCATATACAATGGTGGTGTCATAAGATTATAATACAATAGCTTTAGTGTACCTGTACTTTTCTATATTCAGATATGTTTAGACACACTAATATTTTACTCTTTTTTTTTTTTTCTTTTTTAAGGCTGAGTCTCACTCTGTTGCGCAGGCTGGAGTGCAGTGGTGCAATCTCCGTTCACCGCAACCTCGTCTCCCGGCTTCAAGCTATTCTCATGCCTCAGCCTCCCAAGTAGCTGGGATTACAGGTGCCTGCCACCATGTTTGGCTAATTTTTAAATATTTTTAGAAGAGACTGAGTTTTGCCATGTTGGCCAGGCTGATCTCAAACTGCTGGCCTCAAGTGATCTACCTGCCTTGGCCTCTCGAAGTGATGGGATTACAGGTGTGAGTCACTGCGCCCGGCCACCATTGTGTTTCCGTGGCCTACAGTATACAGTATAGTAACCACCTGTAGAGGTCTGTAGCCTAGAAAACTTAGGTGATATACCGCCTAGATGTGTAGCTCTAAAATCTAGATTTGTGTAAATATACTCTATGATATTCGCACAATGATGAAATCACCTAAGGACACAGTTTGCAGAACACATCTCCATCACTAGGTGATGCATGACTGTAGCAGATGCTCCTATTCTTTGCTCATAGGTTTTGTGTATCTATTTTTTGAACAATTTCAACGAAGTATTTTTTGATACAAGAAATGCATAAAATAATACTTCTGTAGGAGGGTTTCTCAACTTTGGTACTATTCACATATGGGTCATAAAATTCTTGTTATCGGGGCTATCCTGTATGCTATAGAGTGTTTAGCAGCATCCTTGGCCCCTACCCACATGAAGCCAATAGCGCTTCATGAATTGTCATAATCAAAAATCTCCAGACACAGCCAAATTCCCATGAGGCCAAAATTGTCCCCAGTTGAAAACCACTCTTGAACAGATGAAGCGCAGAACATCACCACCAATTATTTTGTTGAAGAAGATGACTGAAAACCAACCATGGCTCATAAACCAGCAGACTCTGCATCACCTGGGAGCTTGTGAATAATGCAGAACCTCAGGCCCTATCCAGATTCCCCGAATCACTACCTACGCTTCCACGAGATCCCCAGGGCAATCATGCCTATTAAGGTTTGAGAAGCACAGCTCTGTAACGTGGTATCTCTTTTTCATAATGTCAATACAGATAACCTAAATAAAAAATACTCACTATGCTGTAGAGAAAAGGAGAAAAGGATCCTCTTTAATCAGGGTCAATTTCACCCCCTTGAAGGATTTTTCTAGCATGTCATCATCTTTAGTACATTTTCTCCAAAAGCCATTTGTGGTACCCCTCCTCAACGTAAGACCAAGCAGTTTTGGTTTCCTTTTTGGTCCTGTTTATTTATTCTACATGTTGTGTGGAATGCCCAGGGGTGTGTGCTGTACTTCTTTTTTCATTTCCTGTCCTTCGAGTTCTACAGGCAATTTGCCCAAAATGATTGTAAATCAGACTCTTTTATGTTTTCTGAGGCACCAAAGAGCCTGAAGAACAGGAGATGACATAAACAAAATAGTTTACATCTAGTTCTTTTGATTTAAAGGAGTGAGTAAACAGTAAAAGTAGCCTTTCATAACTTTTAGTTCAATGTGCATTTTGTTATACTATACTATTCGGAACTTTATGTACCAGAAGTAAAGAAAAATTGTACTTATTCACAACCGAGCCTCTGTTTCCACCCCCAAAAAAGCAAAACACAGAGGTGGTTTCAGAGACAACATAGAAAAAATACAAAAGATAATGGGAAATAAACATAGATAAGACAGATATCAAAAGTAAATTCTGATTTCACATGTACCAGCAATTGAAAACCAGTATTTTTTCCCCTAGCAAATAATAACTATATTGTGTACTGACCAGGTGTTACTCTCATTTAATTTGCCAGAAACTCTATAATTAAATACCATTATTATCATCATTCTGAAAATAAGGAGAAGAAAGCTTGGGAAGGCAGAGAAATGTGCCCACATTTCCACAGGCTTCCAAGTCCAAAGTAATAACCAATATTCATATTAATTCAATTTTTACATCTTAGGCCTAAAACTAGAAAGGGCTATGCAAAGTGATATGAGGATGAGCTTAGAAGACAGCCACATATTAGTCCACATAACTGCATCTCCTGAGAGGCAAATTTGGGGAGGAGACTTTTCTACAATAGCAATGGGCTGGAAAGGATTTGGGGAATGAGTGGAAAGTCTGGGTAAGGAGAGAAATCCTGGCCACAGAGCTCCAGATCTAACTTCTTGAAGGACTTCAGCTACAACTTATAGGTCTAGGTAGAAAAGAAATGAAAAGACTTGCTCTCATTCAAATATGATTATATATGCGATATATGTAAGTGTTAAGAACAAAAGAGAAAGATGAAATTGCTGCTGTTGAAGGGTATCTCTTATAAAAATAAACTATGAGCAATTCCTTTACCCCAGGATGGAATTTGATATGTAAGAAAACTAAATGAGAAAGAGGGAGAAGCAACCTACAGCTCTACCGTACTTTCTGCTTACAAACATTTTAAAATATAATAACATAATAATAATAGACATTTCTCAAAAGAAGACATTCATACAGCCAACAGACACATGAAAAAATGCTCATCATCACTGGCCATCAGAGAAATGCAAATCAAAACCACAATGAGATACCATCTCACACCAGTTAGAATGGCGATCATTAAAATGTCAGGAAACAACAGGTGCTGGAGAGGATGTGGAGAAATAGGAACACTTTTACACTGTTGGTGGGATTGTAAACTAGTTCAACCATTATGGAAAACAGTATGGCGATTCCTCAAGGATCTAGAACTAGATGTACCATATGACCCAGCCATCCCATTACTGGGGATATACCCAAAGGATTATAAATTATGCTGCTATAAAGACACATGCACACGTATGTTTATTGTGGCACTATTCACAATAGCAAAGACTTGGAATCAACCCAAATGTCCATCAGTGACAGATTGGATTAAGAAAATGTGGCACATATACACCATGGAATACTATGCAGCCATAAAAAAGGATGAGTTTGTGTCCTTTGTAGGGACATGGATGCAGCTGGAAACCATCATTCTTAGCAAACTATCACAAGAACAGAAAACCAAACACCGCATGTTCTCACTCATAGGTGGGAACTGAACAATGAGATCACTTGGACTCAGGAAGGGGAACATCACACACCGGGGCCTATCATGGGGAGGGGGGAGGGGGGAGGGATTGCATTGGGAGTTATACCTGATGTAAATGATGAGTTGATGGGTGCAGCACAGCAACATGGCACAAGTATACATATGTAACAAACCTGCACGTTATGCACATGTACCCTACAACTTAAAGTATAATAATTATAAATAAATTAAAATAAAAAAATAAAAAAAAAATAAAAATAAAATATAATAACATAATAATAATAATAATAACCGTAATGATATTGAGCTATTCAAACATTTGTGGAGGTGAGGCAGGACAGCAGACATTCCCCTTTTTTTGTATATTAGGAAACTGAAGCTCAGAGAGGTTGAGTGATTTGCCAAAGGCCAGCCTGCATTAATGGCAGAGGCAGGATTTCAACATTGATCTTATGAGGCCAAATCATAGGATTTCTGTAACTAGGGTGCTATTGAGTTGGTCTGATTAATAAAAATAAAAGTAAAAATAACCCAGCTCACAACAATTCTCAAAAGGCTCATGATGGCTCTTAATCATCTTGTAGCTCTGGAGCATTTGACAATAGGACTGGCAGAAAAAGGATAGATGGAGGTGATAGAGGCTGTTGACAGATGGAAGGAAGCCACCCTCTTATACGCATCCTTGAGTTCCAAGAAGTGTTACTGTAGCCTGTTTAGTTGTTGGCTTCTTAATAAAGAAAGTCTGTCTTTGGACCAGGTGGGTCAGACTGAATCCCAATCTAGTAATATCCAGATGGGAATATTCAACAATGAATGCAATTCTGAATATTGCAAATTTCAAGCCAAGGAAAGAGGATATCAAATAAATGATGACAAGGTAATGTATTAAAATGCTATTGCTTTATTTCAAAGCTTCCTATATATGTTTATCCTATTTAGAAATAGAAGAAATCATAGAATAAACATTATTTTTATTATTTTCAACATAATGAAATAATGACATAAGATTAAGACAAGACATAATCATAATTATGTTTTTATAGTGAATTAATGGTTTAGGGCAAATTTCTTGGTGATAAAGAAAGATAGTCATCCCTGGAGACACATGAACTAATCTTTTCATCTATATTATTTATTAAATCATTCATATATTCCACTACTCCACAAATATAACCAAGTGTTTACTCTGAATTGAATATATGGTAGGCCCTGGAAATACAGTCATAAAAAGATAGTGCTAGGCCAGGCACAGTGGCTCACACTTGAAATTCCAGCACTTTGGGAGGCCAAGTCAGGTGTATTACCTCAACTCTGGAGTTCAAGACCAGCCTGACCAATATGGTGAAACCCTATCTCTACTAAAAATACAAAAATATTAGCTGGGCTTAGGGGTGCATACCTGTAGTCCCAGCTACTCAGAAGACTGAGGCAGGAGAATTGCTTGAACCTGGGAGGCAGAAGTTGCAGTAAGCCGAGATTGTGCCAGTGCACTCCAGCCTGGGTAACAGAGTGAGACATCATCTCAAAAAAAAAAAAAAAAAAAAGATGATGCTCCCAGCCCCCCCCGCAAAAAAGGCAAGTGATTTCACCTCTATGAACCTCAGTTTATCATATTTGAAATGAGCTTACAAATAACTTTCAGGTATTAATTGCTGCAAGAAATACAAATTATGCATTTAGCAAAAGAGAATGATCAAGAAATGAGCTAACTGATTTCATAGGTAGAATCCAAATAATCAATATACCATCTGGCAGTTGATTTTTCTTTCAAAAGAGGACTTTTCCCTCATTTTGATGACTGTATCTTGAAACACAATACAGGTATGTTACATCAGTGGGGATGAGACAGCAGATTCTTGGACTCATTCTCATAGCAAATTTCCTGTGTCTAAACTTGGCTGCAATGACATACATAAAGAAAATCTAAGATGAAGGTGTCAGGCCTTCCAAGTGGAAGAGCTAGCCAGGGAGGAGGAGTGCAGATGACACCAGTCCATTCAGTTAGAACCCTTGGATTCTCATCTCAGTTGCTCAAAACATGATGCATATCTGTGATACCACCTGGGATCTGAGCCAATAACAAGTTGGACCTTCTTTTACTCTAATGAAAATTTACTCCCCTCTAACCTATTTTAAGGGTTGCAAGTCTATTACAAAGACAGGGTGACCCTGCGGTGACTCTTTCTAGTATATTAATGTCCTACTAATGAATTCACAGACCTGAACCACCTGAGAATCAGACAGCATATCTAGAAAGTATGAGCTCTATAATGAAGAGCTGGAGAGGCCCCTCCCTTCCCCGAGCCTGAGCCCTAGTACATTCTTGGTAGCTCTTACCTCTTGTGCCAAAGCCTCCTGGTGGAAAGAGTTAATTCACCCCATTCACATGGTATAAACTGCCAACGTCATATATTCTCACTATAACTAAAAGGTGATATATTAAGTATTTTCTATAACTCCAAATTTACTTTCAATCTCCTAAATTCAGATGAAATATATTCCATTTTGAGGCATTACAGGGGGTTGGAAGAAAAATTTTTTTAGTAATAAGAGTTTGTGAAAGTTGGAAGCCCTTTTCCTTAATGTATAACAACTTTATAATATTAGTCTTATGGGTCAGAAATTTTAATCAGTTTTATTACTCTTAATAGGTTGAGTTTGATCTCAGTTTTGATGTATATGGTTGCTGTAAAAGATAACATTTGACTCAAAGTGTAACTGAATCCAAAAACTCTATAGTACTACATTCATTCTAGTTGGTTTGAAATCTAAAATGAGTATTTTTATAGCACTATAACCTTGAGAAGGAGGAGCCACAGACCTCTAGTGGTAAAGATATGAGGAACAAAGATAATTAAAATATGACAAATAGTTATACGGCCTTGTCCGATGAGCACAGAATCAACACAACCATTTGGAAATGACATCATAATCTCAAATACAGAAAATTCATATTTGATGTAAAAAATAATATATCCAACTCAGTGTCTCCTTCAAACAATTGGAACTTCCCAATACAATTGATGTAAGAAGAAAATCTGGCTCAATAAATCTTATCAAAGTTCTTTCATCAGAAATGATGTAATATGTCAGCAAGACACCTACCTCCATCAACAAGTTTAAAAAAGCAAATCCAAATAAACACCTCAGTATTCAAGCATTTTCCAAGTTTCATCCTGGGAAGCTGCTTTTTAACTTCATCTTGCCATAGCGATCTAATTGTTTTGACTTTTAGTGCTAAAGTCCTGTGGCTCTCCAGTTATTACAAATGGTATTTGAACTTCAAAGTGAGTGTGCATATATGTGTATATCTGTGTCTGGTGGAAAGGAGGCAAGGAAGTATAGTTTTTGATACAAAGTAGCTGTTTAATACACGTTTGTTAAATGGGACAGGATGGAATAAATCGAAAAAAATAAAGACTTTTAGTATAAAGGTCATTCTGGCTGTAAGAATTTGTCCCATTTTATAAGTGCTACCCAGAATAACTCCTAGAGTGTTTCGCAAACATCCTTTGTTAAAAAATCTTCCTTTAAAATTTTTCTACATAAGTTTGTTCTTTCGTGGTGTTTATTTTCCTTTGTAGTATCTACAGACATCTGCTCTTTCCCCATATCCTCCCACCACAAATAATTGCCTGCTTTGCCAGCTCCTCTCAGACCTACTCTTGATCTCTAAAATTCTTAAACAGTTTCAGAAACCAACCCCCTTCACCACATCAGCATCATCTTTCAGATCTATGTGTTACCAAATAAAAAAGCTGCAGAACCTCAGGGGTCCCTGGATCCCACTGTGGGAAACACAACTCGTGTGTTTGTGTAAGCCACATGAGCACAGAACTCTGTTCTCCAGCTGCCCTGGCATCCTGAATGCTGAACTCATTAATTTCTGTGACTGCACAGCATGGAGCACTGCATACGGAAAGGCGTACTACACTTCAAAACAAAACAGGGTGGCATCCTATTCAAGTATTTACCCAGAAATGTGGTATTGTAAGCCTTCACATGTATAAGAATCTGAATAAAAGTGGTACTTTTGTTAGTGGAATATTTTCCATGAATTTTATTCATTTACTTATAATTTTTTTCTCAGTAAGATATTGCCAGTTATAAAGGTATTTTTGTTAGTATATACAGCAGGTAGCTTTGAGGGTCAGTAAAGCAAAGAGGTAGTATACACTGTAAAACAAATTATTTTTAATTTATCCACTAGCTTTAACCGGCAATTGCAAATTCCAGGCACTAAGAGATTCCATTGTTGATTCTCCTATACTATTTAACAGGCTAATTTTTCTGGATGACTTGGATGTGAGCTTTTGAAGGCATACACATGTCCAAGCATGAGGGTGAAACAGGAGACACAGTTACTACTTCACCTACTTTCCTTGCTTCACCTGGGGACAGTGAGTTATCTTCTCTTTGTTTATTTATAAGTTTAACAATTCCAGTGGAAATTAGAGAACTAAAAATCATTTCCTTAACCTTGTATACTATTTCTGCTTTCCTGGCCCATGAAACTACCTGTTGTGCATACTAACAAAAATAACCATAGGACTGGCAATGTGTTGCCAGCTCACATATCTTACTGAGAAGAAATTATATGTAAATTAATAAAATTCATTTAAAAGAACCTGCTAATAAAGTTATAACTTTTTATTCAGGTTATTTCTTTTAAGGCATCAATGGACAGAGTACATAGGATAGTTGGGTAAGACTTGACCCTGAGATTGAATCAATGACATCCTAAAAGTGTGCAAAAGACAGTACCCAGTTACCTAATGTTCAAATACTACAAGAAGAGCCAAAAGCTATTCTCCCTTTCCCTAATAGTACAATTTGGAGTTTGGAGCTAAACTTGTTTAGCGAAAACACATTTAGATGTAAATAAAAATAAAATAGAAATGAATGAAGAAGAATAACATTTTCAAATATACCTCAAAGTACTTAGTTAGATCATTGAAATTTAGGAGTCAAAGTATAAAGTTTTTTAGAAATATGATCATTCACATATCTTATGGTATCACCTATAACACATAACAGCAATTCTTCACTTACTGAAACTCCAACATATGAAAAAATCTACTAAATTATGTTGTGACTGTGTTGTTGTTTTGAGGCAGGGTCTCACTCAGTCACCCAGCTTAGGATGCAATGGTGCAATCATGGCTCACTGCAGCCTCAGCCTCTCCAGCTCAAGCCATTCTTCCACCTCAGCCTCCCAAGTAGCTAAGACCACAGGCACAAGCCACCATGCCTGGTTACTTTTTGTATTTTTTGTATAGAAAAATACAAAAGTGCTCATCATGTTGCCCAGACTGGTTTTGAACTCCTGGGCTCAAGTGATCTGCCTGCCTCGGCCTCTCGAAGTGCTGGGATTACAGGCGTGAGTCACCACACCCTGACTCAATGTTGTGATTATTTAGATTGGAAAATAATTACTGGCATTTTAAATCATCTACCACCTCATTTCAAAAATGGAGCATGCCTAGACTTTTACAGATTAACTTTTATACAAGGTTTTCAGGACATATTCAAAACATAAAATGAGGTCTACCTATGTTCTCTTTTCCTGTGAGCCTTAAAGAGGTGTTAGATTTAGTTTGCCTTCACCTCTCTTTTTTTAGTTGCCATATTTCTCAGAAACAGGAGGCAAAATATATAGATTCATAACATTTCTTTTCTGATGGAATTCAATTGTCTAAATACTTTCTGGTTTAACACACAAACGGTCAATCATTAACATTAATAAATTAAAGTTTTCATGAAGCTAACTAACAAAATGAAATGCTTTGCACACTCTGACAGTGTGCCTCAACCAAAACCAAAAATCTATTAAAAAAATTGTCCATCCTAGAGTCACCTAGTAGCTTTAACTAGCAATTCCATATTCCGAGATGCCATTGTTGATTTTCCTATGGTGTGTAATAGGCTATTTTTCTGTGTCTCAATACTGCTTCTAATCATACACTGCCACTTAAACTAAAATGATTCTGTATAATTTCTCTCCCTTCTTCGCTACTTCCCAGCTACTTATTATAGCAATTTTCCATTATATCATTCACTACCAAATATTTCCTTCATTCAGAAGTTTTCCGGTTCCTCTGCTTAACTAAAAACTTACCCATTTTATGAAGAGAAAATAAGTCGAACGAATGTAACTTGTTATTCACCTGAAAACACTTAGAAAAGAATTCAGAAAGTATTTTAAAGGACATTAAAGTTTGTTTATAAGAAAATAAGAAAAGTCTCAGTAGCCTGGAATGTTGAAATATTTCAGAAGCCAAGGGTCACTAGAATGCTTGTTTTTGTTTCAGAGGAAAGAGATAACTTTTTGATGCTTTCTTTTCTGTTTTGAGATAACTCTAAACTTTGTTTTCTTAGTTATAATTGCTGTTGCTAAGACCAGGATGATCTTCCAGCACTTAGAACATTAGTTGGGCAGTAACATCCTTTGGATCCAAACTCTATTCCTATCTAGTAGCATCATCTTTTACATTCTTTCCATTAGTCTACAAGAGTATCTTGAAACTGAAATAAATACAGATGTTATAGTCAGTATCCCCAAGAACAAGCAGCCAATATTTCCCTTAAATGGAAGTATTCTGATACTTAGAATCGCAACACTAGTGACTAAGTATTTGTTATATATAAGGATCTTAAAATTCAGGGTAGAGGTTACGTCTGCATGGGGGAAGGGGAGGAAAAAAAATAGGATCTAAAAGGAAATAAAGACATAGCTTTATCTTTGCATGTTTTTAGAGGGAAATGCTGACTTTCCACTTCTGACATTTCCTTCCATGGGGTGAGTGCCTCACCGGTTGTAATACTTAACAACTGGTTAAGGGCTATTTCTCAACCTGCCCTTCCTTCACACTTAACTGATTGGTGAGTCTGGAAGGAGACACTGTATGGGCAGCCCCGTCCTCTCTTTCTCATTTGCTTTTAGAAGTGAGCCTGCCTACGTTAAGAAAATGCTTTGCTTTGTTCTTCCAGTACCAGGCTCTCAGCTGGTGCTGGAGTGTAGACAGCCGCGTCTGGGGTTCAGTAGTGGGAATTTAATTCCTCAACCATGCTGATTCATCAGTCTGATTCTTTGTCATTTCCCAATTGGTTCTGACCTCAAGTAAGGAAGAGGTTTGGTCTTTACTGGACTTTCTCAAAAATCCTAATGAAGTGTTATTTCTTGTGAAAAATAAACAATTATAGAAAAATGTTTAGATTTGGCAAAGCTGGGTAGAGGGCACACTGCTATTTGATACATTATTCCTCACAATTTTCTAGTTTGCTTGAAGTATTTCATGATAAAAATACTTTTAAATTTTTCCAGTATAATTACCATTAGACATTTGAAGATGTAGTAACAGGATACTTCTCTAAGACTTTCTAATTGTATTAAAATTGTCCCCTATTTTCTTAACTAATTCAACAATGAAATCACAGTGCCATTCTTGCTTCTTAGAGAAGCAAAAAGGCACAAAATAGAAGAGTTTGATTGAATGACCTTTATTATCTTTATCCATTTCCTATTCTCTAAAATCTTAATACTTTCAGCCACATTGAGAACAAGGAATGGGCCAGCAGCAGCAGATCTGAGAAGGTACGAGTAGGAAAAGGCAGAGATGTGCTAACTTCAGAGGTAGGCAAAGTGAACAACCAAATGGCAGAAATCTGGCCAAGGGTGATTTGTTGTGGGAGCTGTCATCTCGCATTCATATTCTGGTGTACATCACTGAGACTCAATTTCCAAGGGGGGACAAAAAAAAAAGACAAAGATTTTGGAAATCAAATTGGCATTCTGATTAAAGTTCAATTTGCTTACACAAATGTACTGGCCAGAAAAGATACTGACTTGCTAGAATTTTCACTAGTTTCTCTTTCCATAATTTTGTCAGTACTTGTCCACAGTCCACTTTCTTATTTTATGTACTAGCTCTGTGCTATTTTGTCTGGTTGTACCATTGCCTCTTCAGAGATGTGCAAATAATCCTCACCATGAAACTGAAATTTTCTTTAAGAAAGAGACACATGTGCTGCTCCAGGAACTCATAATTCCTTACTCTGGGAGAAATTGAATAAATAGGGAAGTAAATTAAGTAACACTTACTGACTTTCTACTGGCCATTTCTAGTTCATGAATATTAAGCATTCAGGGAAGATGCAAAATAAACAGGTCATCATCCAATTTAGGATTGGTCAGCATGCAAGAGGTGGACTGAACATCTATTTCTAATGATATCAAGAAAATATAAAGATGGAAGAAAGAAATGCCAAGGAGTTTCTACAATTATCAGCAAAGTTCAACAGGATATAGAAAGATAAACGCAGATAAATGAGAATGTGCATTGGACAATTTTCCTTATATATTGCAATTTTTGAAAGCTTTCTAACATCAATCATTTCTCACCATTCCATATATTCTTGCAACTCCTTGCTTTTAAGTTATGATTTGAATCTTGAAAAGGACAGAAATTAGAACAACCGAACCAATAACAACAACAAAAACAAGATCTTATGATATCAATATAATCTAATAACTTATTTCCTCAGAAGGGTTTCTTATATCAAAATACACACACACACACACACACACACACACACGTCTATAAATTCATCACCCAATAAATGCTGCCCCACTTTTTAAGCACCATTTTAGACCCATTAAAATGAGGGCTCATTTGACCTTTCCAGTCTCATTACTACTCTGGCTCAGAATGTCAAGTTATGGCCACCCTTTAATATGTGCAATTCCCTGAAACATTTTGTATTCTCAACTGAACTTCTGCTAAAATTTTCCCTACTTCTGGAAATTCCTTTATTCAATTCTTAGCCTGGTGAACTCTCAACCATCTATCAAAGGCTACCACAAGGTCACTCTCCCCAGCTTCCCCCATTGATAATCATTCTTCCTTTGTTTCTGCAGAACTTTTACACATTTCTCCCATAGGATGTATTGCTTTATATTAAAGGTAACTGGTTTACATGTACTAGTCTCCTGTTAGACTTGGAAGTCCTTCAAGTACTTAAAGATAAGAACTTATATTCTTATCCTCAATGCCTAGCACAATTTTTGGATGTAATTAAGAAGGCTTGTTAGCTCCTAATGTCTACTTTTTTCATTAGTAATAAAATCTTTACTTGGGGCAGCAGTACACACAGCTAGAAGACAACTTGTAGATATGCATAGCTGTATGACTAAATACTGGCCCCCAAAAAGTAAGTGAAAGTATTGTGTGGGATATTCCAGAAATCCCCTGTGTAGAACTGATTCAACTCAGAATGCCCTTTATGTCCTTCTATTTTCTCTTTTATCCTTCTTATACCTTTCTTCTTTGTCCTTCTCTCAATTATGAACTCTTACTTAACAGTTAGCATTCACTCAAGAGTGAATTGTGTCTCCTGAGATTCATATGTTGCAGCCCTAACCCCTAAAGTGACAGCATTTGGAAATAGGGCCTTTAGGGAGGTAATTAAGGTTAAATGAAATCACAGCCAGTGGGGCCCTAATCTGATAGGACTGTTGTCCTTATAATAAAAGAAATAGATACCATTTTTCTCTCTCTTTCTCTCCTTCCTTCCTTTTTTCCTTTCTTTCCTTCCTTTCTTTTCTTCTTTCTTTCCTTTTTTCTTCCCTCTCTCTGTCTCTTCCTCTTTCCCTGTCTCTCTCTCCCCATCTCTCTCTCTTTCTCTCTGTCTCTCTCCACCACGTACACAGAGATAAGGCTGTGTGAGGATACAGCAAGAAGGTGGTCATCTACAAGACAGGAAGGGAAGCCTCAAAGGGAAGCCTCAAAACCAAGCTGAAAGCAACTTATTTTGACCTTCTAGCTTCCAGAGCAGAGGGAGAATACATTTCTGTTGTATAAGCCACACAGTCTGTGGTATTCTGCTATGGCAACTAAGCAGACTAAGACAGGCTTCAACTGCCCTGTTGGACTATGAAGTGAACTTGAATGGAAGTGATGTGTGCTAGGTGCTGGAGCAGAAAGATGAAAGTAACACAGGGTTATGCTGATGATAGAGCCACCACACCAGCAACGAACTGCCTTCACATGGATTGTCTTATTTGTTATTGTACATTGTTCTATATTGCTAAAGTACCCGATCTTCATAGATTCATTGGCAGATGATGTGTTTAATAAAATCTGTTGAATGAATGGATATGTCATATGAATATTCTTTTTCCATTAGGTGTCTTATTGAGTCTAATTATTATCTCATGTAAGTTTGCAATTCTACACTACCTCATCCAGCCACTGTTTTTCTTTTTTTCCTGTTCTTTGTATTTAATGGCACAATTCCACAAAGTTAATATATCTCCCCCCTCTAAATGGTCACATCATAGTTAATTAAGCTTTATTTTAATTTAGATAAACATTTATCAGAACAACTTCAACTTGCTTAGAAAATATTACTCCTAAATAGACTCTTGCAACAAAATAACCTTGTTCTAAGCTATAACTTTATGATCACGTAAAGAAAAAACTCAATACCAACAAAAATAGCCCAGGAAAAGTAATGTTAGTTAACACTGAATAAGTTTTCAGAAAACTCTTAACTCTAGCAAGAGCAAAGTAGTAAAATCAGATGGAATCATTTAAGAGAAAGATAAAATGTCTAGGATATGCATGTTCACTAGGAAACATTTTTCCAGAAAATATATTGTAATAATGTTTTATGGAACCCATAATACAATTATATAATATTATGAGGATTTCTTTTAAGACCTGTAGAGTTATACAAAAAGCACATCTTACAAAACTGTGTGAACAATTAAGTTGCATTAGGCTTGGTTGTACTCTTTATGAGGTAATAGTCAGTATACTAAGGGTTCCAGATAGTAGCGTTTCATAGTAAAAGTCTATTTTACTGTCTTTTCAAAGATGGTCTTTTAAATTGTAGTACACACAGGTAAAGACCAATTTCAAAGCATGTTTCCTTTTTTTTTTTTTTTTGAGACAGTCTCGGTACGTCACTCAGCTTGGAGTGCAGTGGCACTATCTTGGCTCACTGCAGCCTCCACCTCCTGGGTTCAAGTGATCCTCCCACATCACTCTCCCAAGTAGCTGGGATTACAAGCGTGCACCACCACACCCAGATAATTTTTGTATTTTTAGGGAGATGGGGTCTCACCATGTTGGCCAGGCTGGTCTCAAGCTCTTGACCTCAAATGATCTTCACACCTTGGCTTCCCAAAGTGCTGGGATTACAGGCATGAGTCATCATGCCCAGCCCAAACTCAAAGTTTTTGATGGCTTAACAAAATGAAATAAAAAAGTAACCAAAGAAAGCCTACCAAAAAAAAAGCAAAAAAAACATCTTTTAAGAAATAGCACCAGAAAACACACACACACACACACACACACACACACACACACACACAGATTTATATATTTCTGCCAGAATCAAAAGGGTATTTTCAATACCTAGAATAGTTTTCAGTATTTAAATCTGCTTCCAAGTTTCTAGTGATAGTGTTCATTCTTTATTCTAATATAGTGTATGTAATATTTGGTTATACAATTCTTGCAAGAGAGACGTATTTGACCATAGGTATAAGAAAATATTGAGATTAGAAGAACTTGCATAGAATTATTTTTGACCTCCTCCTAATATGTGATTGTTTTAGCGATACATCATAGAATCTAATGGGTGGAAGGAATGAGACACCTCAGCTATTATTTAATTTGACCCTTCCATTTCATTAGAAGCCAACAACTACCTTTTTTGGTATCTATTCTACTTCAACCAAAGATTTTTGAAGGTGCCACAATGTTTTTAAGTGACTCTGCCACCTGGGCCACAACTGACAAGTCCAGGAATGAGTATCAGATCTGAATGAGCCATCGAGTTTCCTACGCTCTTGGCCACAGTTGATTAATTCTATGGGGACCAATCAGAGTACTGTACTCTCTAATCTCAGGTTCGCAGCCTGGAATAGGCTCTTGTCTTGGTGGAGAGATCCATGGAATAGGAGACTCAAGAGCTCACATGGGTCTGATTCTCTCCAGGAAGCAGGGTTGTAGTGTGACCTAGTGAAATCAAGATGAGGGAAGGAGAGAGTTCTAACGTACAGAAGTGAACTGAGATTGGGTAGTCCAATCTCCATACTCCAGTAATGAGCCCCAGACAACTTTATTTCTCTACCACGGCTGGGGGAAGAATGAGGAGGAAGAATGAGGCAACAGAGCTAAGAAATCTAGATGGCTACAAAGACAAGACTCATTGTTTTCTTCTTACTTTATTTTCCCCAAAACCTCTTAATTTTTTTAAAAGGACAGAGAGTAAAAGAGAAAGATTGGGCTTACTCTGTATGTAGATAACAAATATGTTAATCAATGTATAGACATGACTATATTATGAATATGTTATATTCATTCAGCAGACATTAATAAAAGTCCACCATGTGAAAGGAAAGGTAGAACGCCTTCAAGGGATTAAAAGGTAAAAAAAATAAAATATTGTCCCTGACCACAAAGAATTTGTAGTCACTTGTGAGATATATTTAAGGTATAATTAAATTAGCTAATCTGAAAGGTTAAAAAAGAAAAAAGAAAAAAATCTTAGGCGCTATAAGTGATTACTGTCATTGTGATGCCAATTTTATGAATCCTAAAAATTCTAGAGTTTTTTTTTTCTTTTGTCTTTCGTATTTAATCAATGAAAAGGTCTACGCTATCTAAAAGTCATTAGAAACAGGTATCTTGAGACTTAGTTTGGGTAACACTCTGTGTATCATTTTAAAAAGTGCGACTTTCTGGCTGGGTGCAGTGACTCACACCTGTGATCCCAGCACTTTAGGGTGCTGAGGTGGGCGGATCACTTGAGGTCAGGAGTTTGAGACCAGCCTGGCCAACATGGCGAAATCCCATCTCTACTAAAAATACAAAAATTATCTGGGTGTGGTGGTGCACGTCTGTAATCCCAGCTACCTGGGAGACGGAGGCATGAGAATCGCTAGAACCCAGGAGGCGGAGGTTGCAATGAGCCAAGATTTCATTATTGCCCTCCAGTCTGGGCAACAGAGGAGACTCTGTCTCAGAGAAAGAAAAAAAAGTGTGACCTCTTGTAGTTGATTAGACAGGTGATTCCTATATAAAAAACTTCCTAAAAGGTCTCTATATTTCAAGTTGGAAACTCTCTGTGTTAAAAGAGAGTACTGTGTTAAAAGAACTACCAGAAAGTAAAATTATAGCAGGATGAAAACATGACGCAGGACTCACACTGACTTTCATGGCTAGGTCAGATTTAAAGTTGAAATCTTTCATTATGCACATAAAAATACGGGCAAGATGGTGGTGATGTCATCGAACAATAATTGCTGCTTTGTGTCAGGATGGTCTTATTAGGAGGGCAGAGCTGAGGGAGGCCCCAGTTTGCCTTTCCACAAACTGACAGCCCTGCCTGGTGCTTAGATGGAAAATATGTTAGGGTGAGTGCTTCTGCTGTATGTCAGTTATTTCAAAGCCAAACCCTGTAACATATTTTTCCTTCATATCTTGAGTGCAACTACTATTCCACATTATGATCAAAGATCAGTAACACAATTTACATCAACACTTTAGGAAATACTTGGCCTTTGACTAATTTAAAAGTATAAAAAGAGCTTTGTGAAAATTTTCAAAAATCGGACTCTCTTAATTTTTAACCTTTACCAACATGGAGTAAGTTTCTGGATGAACTGCAATCAACTTAAAAATGATTATTTTTTTAAAAAAGAACTGTCAAATAAAGCAAAAAAAAAAAAAATTGTTTTAAGGTATACCGTCTGGTAAAATAATTAGGATTTATTTAAAACATTCTTACAGTCCTATCTATGAAAACTTTCAAAGTTTACCTTTGAAACAAGTTTTGTAGTGGGAACAATTTGAGAATGTACTAAATTAAAGCCTCGTCATCTGTTTCTTAACAGATAATACTATTCAAAAAAGAAAAAATAAGAGAAAAAAAGAAAAAAGACATGCTTCCAAAATAGCACTACAATCTAAAGAGTAGTCTTGTAAGCTTTTAGTCTTCTGAATAAGGCCATTGTCCAAAGTTTTAAATTCATGTGTTCTGATACTGATTGCTTGTCACAGAGCTACTGGCTTTTTGATGTTTAGGGACTAAAATAACTTTTAATCTATTGAATCAAATATCACTCTTGGGAAGAAAATATTACTTCATCATATATTTATTTAACTGATATATGAAATGAGACCCAACAAGGTTGATCATCAGCCACGTGTCACATGAAAATACAAAGGTGCTGAAGCTCAATATTAAGTATAATATACCTTTTATGACTTGAATCTGCAGCCAGTTGTTAACAAGTACAAAAGTAAAGATCACAAAGTTCAAAATGACCAAATACCAACATTATTGATCACTTAAGGACAGAAACAAAAACAAAAAACCAGGAATGTGCCGTGAGTAACAGTGTGAACACAAAAAAATATGCCTTCTGGAAATTTTAATAGAATTCTCTGTATTTGTCAATACTAAGAAATATGCTTTTTAATATCTTGAAAGATATTCTCTACATGCATGAGTATTGAACTGTTTTCATTAGCTTCCTCTCAAAAAAATGAAAAAAAACCCACAACAGATAAATATCCCTTGAAAGTCTTTTTTATAAAAGTTCCCTTTCCATCTAACTATGCTTTTTAAATAGTGAGATCATTTTTCAAAAATTAAGAATTTATAACTTTTATGGTGGTGAGCATCCTGTAAATTTTTTTCCACCCTAACTTAAAGATATTTTGACTCAAAAATCTAGATTACCACATTTTTCTAGTTTTCTTTTTCCTATTTTTAAAATTTTTATTATCATTATTACTTTTTTTTGGTAAAGACAGGTTTCACCATGTTGACCAAACTGATCTTGAACTCCCGGCCTGAAGTGATCTAGCTGCCTTGGCCTCCCAAACTGCTGGGATTACAGGCATGAGCCACCACACCCGACCAGTAAAATTGCTTTCCATTATATTTTTTAAAGCCATCTTTTAAAAACTGAAGCCTAACAAATGTTCATTATAGTGGGCCGAATTGTGTTCCCCCACACAAAAGATGTCTAGTCCTAATTCCCAGTATCTGTAAATGTGACCTTATTTGGAAACAGGTTCTTTGCAGAAGTACTTAACTTAAGGATCTCTAGATGAGATCATCCTGATTTTTAGGGTGGGCCCAGAATTCAATGACTGGTTATCTTATAAGAGAAAGGAGAGGAATATTTAAGATACCTAGACACACAAACAGAAACATGAAAGAGAGAGAAGACCACGTGAAGACAAAGTTAGAGATTAGTATCAAGTGTCAAGAAGCCATGGAATGCTAAGGATTGCCAGGAACCACCAGAAACTGGAAAAGGCAGGGAGTGATTCTCCCATAGAGCCTTCAGAGGGAGAATGGCTCTGCCAACAGCTTGGTTTTGGACTTCTGGTCTCCAGAATTGTGAGAGAATAAATTTATATTGCTTTAAGCCACTAATGTTTGTACTAATTTGGTATAGCAGCTCTAGGAAACTAATACATTCAGGAAAGGAAACACATGACATTTTTGACAAATACATAAGTGCACAAATTACCACAAAGTGAACACATCCATGAAACCATCACCCAGACATAGAATATTTCCCATGCAACTAAAGTCCTCTTGGGTCTGATTTCTTTTAAAATAAGAAGCAATTCAATGACAAAAAGGCAAGCAACCCAATTAAAAAATGAGTAAATAATATTAATAGAGATTTCTCCAAATAAGTTATACAAATGACCAAAAAACACATAAAAAGATGCTCAACAGCATTAAATATTAGGGAAAGGTAAATTAAAACCCCAATGGGATACCACTTCACACCCAGTAGAATGACCATAATAAAAAAAATACAAAACAGAAAATAAGTATTGACAAGGACGTGTAATAATTGGAAATCTCATACATTGTTGGTGGGAATGTAAAGTGGTAATGTTGCTGTGGAAAACAGTTTGGCAGTTCTTCAAAAAGTTACACTTAGAGTTGCCCTACAAGTCAACAATTCTACTCCTAGATATATTACTCCCAAAGAATTGAAAACACATGTTCACAGAAAACTTGTTCACAATTCTTCACAGCAGTACTATTCACAATAGCCAAAAAGGTGGAAATGACTCAAATGTCCATCTAAATAGATAAATGAAAAGTGGTATATCCATACAACAGAATATTATTCAGCTATAAAAAAGGAATGAAATACAGGCACACCACAGAGATACTGTGGGTTTGGTTCCAGACCACTGCAATAAAGCAAGTGGTGCAAATTTTTTGGTCTTCCAGTCCATATAAAACTTATGTTTAAACTACAATGTAATCTATTGAGTGCAAAAAGCATTATTTCTACAAAAACAATATGCATACCTTAGTTTTAAAATAATTTATTGATTAAAAATGTTAACAATCGTTTGAGCCTTCAGTGAGTCATAATCTTTTTGCAGGTGGAGGGTTTGCTTCGATGGTGATGGTTGCTGACTGGTCAGTGTGGTGGTTGCTGAAGGCTGGAGTGGCTCTGGAAATTTCTTAGAATAAAATAACAATGAAGTTTGTCACATCAATTGACTCTTCATTTTACGAAAGATTTCTCTGGAGCATGCAATTTTACCCACGGTTGAATACCTAATGATTAATGCTGTTGAGCATCTTTTTTTTATCACACTTTTCCCACAGTAAAACTTCTTTCAAAATTAGAGTCAATCCTCAAATCCTGCCATTGCTTTATCATCTAAGTTTACGGGATATTCTAAATTCTTTGTGGTCATTTTAACAATGTTGACAGCATCTTCACCAGGAGTTAATTTCAGGAATTGATTTCATCTCAAGAAACCACTTTCTCTGTTCACTCTGAGAAACAACTCATCCACTAAAGTTTTATCATGAGATCACAATAATTCAGTCACATTTTCAGGATCTATTTCTAATTCCAGTTCTCTTGCTATTCCCACCGTATCTGCAGTTACTATCTCCACTGAAGTCTTGAACTCCTTAAAGTCATCCGTGAGGGCTGGAAATAAATTTCTACTAAATTCCTGTTAATGTTGATATTTTAACCTCCTCCCATAAACCAAAAAAAAAAAAAAAAAAAGTTCCTAATGGCATCTATAATAATAAATCCTTTCCAGGAGGTTTGCAATTTGCTTTTCCCAGATCCATCAGAGTAATCACTGTCTATGACAGCTATAGTCTTATGAAATGTTATTTCTTAAATAATAAGACATGAAAGTCAAAATTACTTTTTGATACATGGGGTGCAGAATTAATGTTGTATCAGAAGTCATTGAAACAACATTTATCTCTGCACATCTCCATTGGAGCTCTTGGGTGACTGGGTATACCACCAATGAGCAGTAATATTTTGAAAGGAATCTCTTTTTCTGGGCAGTAAATCTCAACAATGGGCTTAAAATATGCAGTTAACCATGCTGTAAACAGATATGCTGCATTCCAGGTTTTGCTGTTCCATTTATAGAGCATAGGTAGATTTAGCATAGAGCTTAAGGGCCCTAGGATTTTTGAAATAAGCATTGGCTTTACCTTAAGGTTACCAGCTACATTAGCCCCTAAGGAGAGTTAGCCTGTCCTTTGAAGCTTTGAATCCAGAATGACTTGTCCTCTCTAGCTATGAAAGTCCTAGATGGCATTTTCTTCCACTAGAAGGCTGTTTCACTTACACTAAAAATCTGTTGTTCAGTGTAGCTACTTTTACCAATGATCTTAGCTAGATCTTCTGAATAACTTGCTGCAGCTTCTACATCAGCACTTGCTGCTTCACCTTGCACTTTTATGTTATGCAAATGGTTTATTTCCTTAAACCTCATGAACCAACCTCTGCTAGCTTCCAACTTTTCTTCTGCAGCTTCCACCCCTCTCTCAGTCTTCACAGAATTGAAGAGAGGTAGGATCTTGCTTTGAATTAGGCTTTGGCTTAAGGGACTATTGTGACTAGTTTGATCTTCCCAGACCACTCAGCTTTCCACATATAAGCAATAAGGCTGCTTTGCTTTCTTATCATTCATGTGTTCACTGGAGTAGCACTTAATTTTCTTCCAGAACTTTTCCTTTACATTCATGACTCAGCTAACTGGACCAAGAGGCCTAGCTTTGGCCTATCTTGGCTTTCAATATGCTTTCCTCACTAAGCACAGTCATTTCTAGCTTTTCATTTAAAGTGAGAGATGTGTGACTTCCTTTTACTTGAACACTTAGAAGCCATTGTAAGGTTATTTTAGACTAACTTCTTTTTTTTCTTTCTTTGACAGAGTCTCGCTCTGTCACCCAGGCTGGAGTGCAGTAGCATGATCTCAGCTCACCGCAACCTCTGACTTCCTGGTTCAAGTGATTCTCCTGCCTCAGCCTCCCAAGTAGCTGGGATTACAGGCAGGCACCACCTCGCCCAGCTAATTTTTGCATTTTTAGTAGAGATGGGATTTCACCATTTTGAACAGAATGGTCTCGATTTCCTGAGCTCGTGATCGGCCTGCGTTGGCCTCTCAAAGTGCTGGGATTACGAGCATAAGCCACCATGCCCAGCTGATTTTAGCCTAATTTCAATACTTTTGCGTCTCAGGCAATAGAGAGGCCCAAGAAAAGGGAGAGAGAGAAGGAAATGGCTGGTCAGTGGAGCTATCAGAACACATACTTATCAAATTTTTCATCTTATATAGGCACAGTTCCTGGCACCACTGATCACAAGGCCCCATAACAGATATAATAATAAGGAAAAATTTTGAAATTGCGAGAATTACCAAAGTGTGACATAAAGACATGAAATGAGCACTTGCTGTTGTAAAAACAGCACTGAGAGACTTGTTCACGTGAAGAGTGGCCACAAACCTGCAATTTGTGAAAAACGCAGTATCTATGAAGCACAATAAAGTGAAGTGCAATAAAACAAGATGGACCTATACTAATACATACTGCAACATGAATGAATCTTGAAAACATCACACTAAGTGAAAGAAACCAGACACAAAACACCATTTTATTGTCTGATTTCATTTATACGAGATATTATTTAAAGCGGCATATTAATAGGAACAGAAAACAGATCTGCGTTTCCCAGGAGCAGAGGGAAGGGAGGAATAAGAGTGATTAATTAACAGATAGAGAATTTCCATTGGATGTAGTAACAAAAGTTCTGAAACAGACAGTGGTTCACAGTATTGTACAACCTTGTAAATGTACTTAATGCCACTGAATTATAATTTTAAAGCAGTTAAAATGATACATTTTCTTTTATTTATATTTTACTATAATAAAAATAAGAAGCAGCTCAATTATCCACCTTAATCATACAATAATAGGCTTTGTTTAAAAATTAAACTTTTCATTTTGAGGTAATTATAGGTTTACATGCAGTTGTAAGAAATAATATATAGAATTCTCATGTACTATTTATCCAGTTTGCTGTTTAAAGGATCTTCTGTCTTTATTTTTTCTATTTAAATAATGTAATAAAATTTAAAAGTATCTTCTCTTTGGTGGCTAATAAAGGAGTGTGTAACTGGGCATTCTGCAGCTTGGGCTTCCTGCCTCTAGCATGGGGTAAAAGTACAATATGTTTTACTTGGTTACTTATCAGCCCATTAAGAGAGAACAATCTGGCTGGGCACAGTGGCTCATGCCTGTAATCCCAGCACTTTGGAAAGTCGAGGTGGGCAGATCATTTTAGGTCAGAAGTTCAATACCAGCCCGAGCAACATGTGAAACCTCATCTCTCCTAAAAAATACAAAACTTAGTGGGGCGTGGTGGCACATGCTTTTAATCCTAGCTATTCGGGAGGCTGAGGCAGGAGAATTGCTTGAACTCGGGAGGCAGAGGTCACCATAGGCTGGGATCATGACACTCCACTCCAGCCTGGGCAACAAAGCAAGACTCCATCTCAAAAAAAAAAAAAAGAAAAAGAAAAGAAAAGAAAAAAAAGAGAACAATCTTCTCAGCTATTTTATCATTAATGGGAGACAAAAGGAAACAGAAGTAAGTATAGATATTAAAATGTGGATGATTCATGTACATATTCATATGTACTTTCCATATTTAACTCCTTCAGTAAGTGACTTATAATTATTTTATTTAATGATTACTATATATATGTGTGTGTGTGTGTGTGTGTGTGTATATATATATTTAAAGCTCATGAAACAAAGCATGATCAGGACTGAAGAAAATTAGGTCCCAGATCATTAAGTATGAGAACATAAAACAAATATAGTACTCTTAAAGTGAGGCCCATTTTCTTCAAGCTAGAGCTCTTTAAATATCTGACATACTATCACCAGAATGTGCTAATGATATTCTGTATACTTGTAAAATAAATTGGCAAGTGTTGATAATACGTTTAATTTCTTTGAAAACTACCACAGACATACAAAAGCCAATTCTGTTTTCTAAGCATTTGGAGAGAAGTTAAAAAGAAATGCTGAAAGCACTTTCCCCTTCTTTTTCCTTGTTTTCTCTTAGTTTCTAATTCTTTCTTTTCCTTTGTCTGTGTTTTAGCACTCTCTGTATTGCTTTCTCAGTCTCCACTGGGATATTTAAAAGCCAACCACAGGCTAAACATTGACTAAGTAAATAAACGTTTAACTGGTGTGGGCTCTGCCTACAGCAGGATCATGTGACAAGATCTTAGGAGTTAGAGGACCTCCATTTTCCTAAGACAGGAAAAGGATGAGATGCCCAAGAGAATAAGATGAACTTATTGGACATAATCATCACCATTTAAAATGATTTGACTAGGTGCCATGGCTCACGCCTGCAATCTCAGCACTTTGGGAGGCCAAGGCGGGTGGATCACTTAAGGCCAGGAGTTCGAGACCAGCCTGGCCCACAGAGGAAAAACCCCATCTCTACTAAAAAATACAAAAATTAACCGGGCATGGTGGTGCAAGCATATAATCCCAGCTACTCGGGAAGCTGAGGCAGGAGAATTGCTTAAACCTGGGACTCAGAGGTTGCAGTGAGCTGAGATCACACCACTGCACTCCAGCCTGGGCAACAGAGCAAGACTGTCTAAAAAATAAAATAAAATAAAATAATTAAATACCTCATACAGATCTGGTGCTACCATTTTGGTTATTCCATGGGTATCTCTCTCTGAGGCTTGTCTAAGATTCAGAAGGATGTCAGGAAAGTCGGGTCACCACTGAGAGACCTCACTCACCTTAAAGCTTGTTAGACCTGGTTCCTTGGAGCCCTCTTCTGACAATGCAATACAAACTCAATGTGTCCTTGAGGAATCTCAGAAGGCTATAGCTGGAAAAGTCCCTATTAGACCATCTAATGAGACAGTGTCCTCAAATGATGAGAACATTCATGCCCAAGCAGTTGAAAAATTTTGCCTAATATAGTGTGGCTAGTTTAAGTGACCAAGCCCGGAGCAGAAAACAATTTTCTTGCTCTGATTCAAGTTCCCAGTCCACTATCTCACACTAAGAAGCACATGAAAAGCAGTGATGAACCATCTTCATTATGTGTCCCTGGAGTGTAATTACCGATCATACAAAGCAGAAAGATTTGAAGCAACAGACCTTCTGCAGCTCTTGCAGCTGTGTTTCCACTGGGTGAGACAGTGTCAAGGGTAGAGGCTACAATACAAACCGGTGAGGGAGGAGAGCCAAGTGACAGACTTCCAGTCAGCAACAGGCTTGGGCCACTTGGCCAGGAGCCACCTAAGTGTCCCATATCCCCTATGCAGAGCAGCCAGAATACTCAGCTTCCAGCTCTTCTAGGAAACTAGCAATGCAGATGCCTCTATGAGTTTCAGATTGTCTAGCTCTGCCCAGTCCAAGCTGAAGTGTCCCTGAATCAATAGGAGGAAGAGGAGAGGCAACTGACTGGATGAGGACTGAGTTTCATTTTAGTTATCTTTGTATCCCCAGTGCCCTAAGCAAAATCGATGCTCAAATATGTTTATTTGAATAGAGTAACTAATTATAGCCAGAATTTTGTCACCAATCTACCTTAGGCAAAACATTTGTCTCCTCTGAGCCTGGATTTCCAAGTCTATCAAGTAGGAATGTTAATAATGATCCTTGTAGTATTGTTTAAGGATTGACATAAAATTCTACATATGAACACCATTTGGGAACTCTAAAGCACTCTAGCATGTAAAGGATAAAAGGTCAGGAAACGGCCTCCACATGGCAAATTCTCAAATAGGCCCATTGCCAATTTTGTTGTTGACATTCTTCCATTCATAAAATATATGCAATTTAAGTTGCAAGAAAACAGGCATTTCTACTATAATGTGATATATTCATTCCTAAAAGCAATCTTGTGTTTTCTACAAAATCACACGTAAAAATCATAGAGCTTATGATAAAAACAGAGTTGGGGCAGTCAACTCAAAGTCCATACACCTTTTTAGCCAAAACACAAAGTCAAAACTACTCAAATAAAAATACTAGCATAATTTTAAAGGCATTTAGATTCCTAATAAATTCTATACTAAATAAAGGATTGCAATGGAATGAAGTAAGAGAATGTTAAGGCTGAATAGTTGTGAGGACAAGGGCAAAATGAACTAAGTTTGGGGCCAATTATACAAGCCATTCCAAGAAATCACATACAGCAAAACTAAGCAAAGAGGAAGAATCCAAGGAGAATGGAATTCCTTACAATACTGTATCACTATATGCTTACTGTGTCCAGCTTTTAGTGTATTTGGCATTTAAGTGGCGGTATTGGTAGTATAAACATTAAGGTGCTGGGGAAAACTGAATGATAGTGACTTATGTATTTCAGTGACATCATTTTTCCATTTACCAATTCTGTATGAGCAAATTTCCTTATAGTAACATTCACTGGGAGGGAATATTCTTCTTATTTTTTTATGAATATCAGTGGGGCCATCTTCACACTGAATGGTGTGAGGAGAGCTGTCTAAAAACATTATTTTTTGACTAATATAGGTTCCTGGACTTCTGAACAGATTTAACAGTTCAGACCATTGGACATAACTTTGAGAAACACTGACCCAAATTAAGCAGTCTAAAAATGCAAACTAAAGCCAGTCACAGTCATCCTTAATCTTCATGCTATTGATTGGTATCAAACTTTACTGAATCCAAGTCTTCGTATTTGCTGGTATTTATAAACGTGTCTTTATCTATTAATCAACCAACATTTATTAAATAAATAAATCTGTGCTAGTTGTTGTCAGAATACATAATTGTTTCTTGCAATGACTGTAATGGCAGAAACACACACACACACACACACGCACACACACACACTTAGAAAGTAGGCTATCAATACTGAAGAGTACATGAAATCTATCCATTTAATGATAGAGATATTAAGGACTAAATAGACGAGAGTTTCATCTTTCCACTGGGCTAAAGAGCAGATGGTTTTACTCAAAACAGACAACCTTAAATTGGGAAAACTAGTAGAATATAGCAAATATCCTCCCAGCATATACTCTTGTTAAAGTCAATTTAAAAAAACTGAGATAATACTATAAATTTCTTATTCGTCTTTACCTGATTGATTTCTAGTCTCAGAACAGAACTAAATGCTTCAAAAGTTTTTCTGTGGCAGTTAGGGCTCACCAAGTATCACCAAATAATTATGTGCTTGTCTGTATGTCCCAGAGCACCTGGCAGTAGTTGGAAGCCATGTGGGCTGGTTCTTGTCAATGAACAAGGATCAGAACTGACAACGTATTACCTCCACCTCCAGCCAAGGGAGTCAAGAGCAAGTGTGCCGTTTTCTATCTACAACTCTCTCCTTTGACTGTAATCATAGAGGCGTGTATTCCCAAGGGCATAGTACAGGAGGGAGTGGGGTTATCTAACTCACACAGGAAGGAGACACATGAGCAAAATAAATCATTGTGGTATGAAGTCACTGACATTTTGGGGTCTCTTAAGCTAGGTAATAGTGTTTACCTTGTTATTAGTCTTGCACAAAGGTTCTGATTCCTGGATACTTTCAAAATGGAATAGAATTAAAATTTATAAAAATAGAATCTCAAAAAGATGAGGAATTAGATACCTTTCTAATGTAAGTGTTGGTGCTGGATGCTTTGTCAGGGCACTGAGGATTAAGTTGGCTTGCTCTGTTACTATGACATAAAAAGAAATTAGCATTCTCTACTGATTTATATTCTCTAATGGTCTAGACATTTCATTATTTGTAATCTCTTCCAGGAGAAAAAGAATCACCAAAACCCATTTCTAAAAGGCATTGTTTAAGGTGAATGTGGGAAATAGTTATAAAACCACTGAGGGCCAAGCCTAACTAATTCAATCCCTGCAGGAAATTCCTTATAACACAATGACTCGGATGCTGTCAGGTAAGTGATACTTGAATACACTTCCCAGGAAATTCACAGAATATTCTTGTGCATCATAAGGAAATCCTGCCTTGGCCATTTCTGAAATGGGTCTGAATCAAATTTCAGTATTTGTCTATCACAGAAAAACAGTAAACCCTAATGTGCAAATAAGCATGGTTGTATGTTAGAACTTCAAAAAGTAATAGTGAAATGTAGGTCATTTACAATGTGAGTTACACACCAGCAACTCAACAGAATGTAGTTAGAGAATCATACTATTTTTTTTTTCAACTCAGCAAGCCTTGATGCTAAAGGAATAGACGTATGTACTACAGTTGTGTTTATTCAATTGCTGAGTTGATCTAAGCATATACATTATTTTTCTCTTCAATTAGTTATCTTAATTATTCTCGGTTTGTAAGTGTACTCTATATCATGCTCTAGGCCAGGGTTCAACAAACTATATCCTACAGACCAAATCCTGCCCACTACCTGTTTATGTAAATAAAGTTTTATGGGAACACAATCATATCCTATTATTTACTATTATCTGTGGCCCTGAGACCTGCTTTTGCCGTACAATGACAGTCCACTACAGAGCTTGTGTGGCCTGCAAAGGCTAAAAACTTTACTATCTCTGACTCTTCACCAAAATTAGGTTGTCTGCTCATGCTCTAAATTTCACTGAAGCAAACTTTAAAAATATGTATATTATAATTTGCATATGCAAAGATACATATTTATAAATATGTTAGATCTTTATAAGTCTATACTGTCTTAGTTTCCTATTCTTAAACTAATCAAAGGCAAGAAATAGGGTAAGATTCTGGTAGATGAAATAAATGTTATTCTGACTGCATTATTTTTAATCTTTGGTGCACTAAAGTACAATTGTGTAATTTTGCAGATTTCTAGCCTTTTCTTGGAATGATATTTGTCTTCTCAATCCATTTTAGTTTCTTTGGAGGGAAGATAATCTCTATATGGCCTGGGCATAAAAGCTTTGATAGTACCAATTCATTTTTACATTTCCTAAAAGAAGGAGTTTTAACAAAGCTTGTAACCAGATCACTCCTAGGCTACAGAGTTAATATTTATTGAACACATATTCTGTGTGCCAATTACTTACAGAAAGACCTCATAATTTAATCTTTCTCCCTACTTTATAAATGAGGCTTACGATGGCTTAGTAATGCTCAAGGTCACAAAATCACTTAGTTGTAGAACCCAGGACCTAGTTGTCTTGAAACCAAACCCGGGACACTTTCTACTCTACCTCTTGTGTTCAGTCCTTTTGTTATGTTATACTCGACCGACTTTTACAAAAAGAAAGAAAAACAAATGTTGAAGAGATTAGCATCTTACTAGATTTAAGCCAGACTAAATGTTTAATGGAAAAAATTCCTCAAATATGATTTCTCAGTGGATAGCATTGAAAACTTTTGAATGTGTCACGTTTGAATGGTTTTAAACTGTTCTAAATTGATTCCAAACTGACACAGTTTATCACCCCCAGTGTTTCCATCTCTTTTGCTTTTAGGGTGCCAATTCTGTCAAGGCAAAGGAATCCAGCTGCTAGGTGATACCACTTGAAAACATTACTGAGAAGAAAACCCCCACCTGCTGTAGCCAGTCATAATACAGACAGACTTTTATTATTTTCCCTGTGTTTCTGAATAAAAGTGAAAAGGCCTGGAGGGGAATATACTCACTACTCTCCAGAAATGCGGAGTGTTAGAAAAGTGCTTTGCTATCTCCCTAAGAAGGTTATACCTCAGGGATTCTGGGAGGAGGTGTGCCAGGCAATGGACCCTGAGACCTGCTCCAACCCTCTGGATATGGCCACATGGTCCTTCGCTGGTAACAAGAACTCCGATCTCTAAGAGAGGTATGGCTAGAGTAGTTAATGGTGGACCTATTCAACACTCCTTCAGCCTGTGAGTGAGCTCTTAACAAAATGTCTATTCACTAGCCCCCAGCCTCCCTATCGCTCCCTAAGAATGAAAGTTTCTAGTGTGTTTATGTGGGTTGGGGGCAACAAGAAGACTTCATGCCATGGCTGGGAACAATTGTTTTCAGATTAATAAACATTAACTTCATGGTTTAAACCTGTGACTGTGAGTGGCTAACACTGAACTATCTCTAAAACATCTTTAATTTTCAACTTTCTCATAAAGAAATGGTCTTTATTTGAAAACAAGAATATTTGCTGTGTTTTTGCTGGCATATCGGTTTCCTTTCTGAATTTAAAATATGTTCAATGTGCATGGATATATATTAAGTCCCAAAAAGATTAAGTTTAAATTTAGCATATAAAATAGGTAAAGTGTTTTGAGCATTTATTCTGGACTAGGCATTATAAAAAGTGTTAATAATCTCAATCAATTAAAAAAATACAATAGGTTGTAACTTAGTTTGTAGGTGAGGAAAATTCAGTAAGTCACTACAATAATCAGTGTTAGATATTGGACCCAGGTAGTGTAATTCCACAGCCTTTACCCTTAGCCACTACTTACTACTGTCTCCCTGTTATATGTTACTCCTGTCATCAAGGAGTTTTTGTGACTTAGTTTCTATTTAGTTATACATTTTAAATTAAGCTTCTTTAATTTATTAAGATTATAAACTCAGTTGTAGTTACTTATTACTAATTTTATTTTCTAAGAGAATCTCACATTATCAAATTTCATCATAACCCCAACTACTATTACTGTAAGGATGTCTTACAATTAGGCACCTTCTTGAAGTAACATTATTTTAAGATACAAGAATCATCTGGAAAAGATGATTGCTAAGTAGACATTCATTTATATTCAAGGCTATTGTTGAAAGGCTTAGACCAGTGTTTTCCAAACATAGGGAAGGAGATCCCTATTCCATTTGTTGGGAGAATGGTGCCCTTTCTTCCAAGAATGGAAAGGGCACCATTCTCCCAACAAAGGCTCCAGACCAATCCTGGGAAAGAATACATTCACCAGGCTCCTCCCAACATCTATCCAGGCAAAGATCTCTCCTGCCCAAGCCAGTCATGGCCAGAGGAGTATGAAAGTTGAATATCAGGATGCAGGGTTGCTAGATACTCAATTACATTTGAATTTCAGATAAACAATAAGTAAACTTTTAGAAGAAGTATTTCCCATTCACTGTTTTGAATGTTTTATAATAAGTATGTTTCCTTTACCGTTTTCCCCCATCCCCGGCTCCCAAAACCTGGCAACCCTAGGAAAGCAGGAGAGAAACACTTGCTTTATTTTTATATTTTTAACTTTGGCTCACCTCCAAATTTAGATTTTTCTTTAGGAGAGTAAAAACCCTAGTGAATCTTGTTTTCTTGATTAAATATTTTTGGCCTATTCTGCTTAGCATTTGGTGCCCAGCAGGAAATCTGGATATATTTGCTAGCTGATTTTTCTCTTCCTCTTCCATACTTGAAGACTGACAGCTGGATTGGAAAACAATGTTTAGGCTAAAGACAAGTGTGTGTTGTGAGTGGGAAAGTACAACATCATCTTCCTCTTTCCTGATTTCCATTTCATTCCAGAACCAACTGTCAGCTAAGGAAAAGCACAGATAAGAGATGTAAGTGGCCTGAGGTGACCCCAGGAAGACCTGAGTCTGTAGAAACTGAGTTTCCTGTACTTCCATGATGCATCAGGGCTAATATCAAATTCGTTGCTGAGATTTCCCAGGCTGAAAATTTAGAGACTGATAAACTTTTAATATTTAAATAAGCCATTTAAAATCTACCAATAAGACTGATTTTTTTCCCTTTTTTATTTATTTTTATTATATTTTTTAATACTTCTCAGAATATGCAGAGGACTAATTCTTTTCTGTGGAGGAATCAGATATCTGTTCAAATATCGGGGGCTCATGAGCAAAATGAAGCCAGGATTGAGGTAGTTTATTCAGAAAAAAATCAGATAAAAGGAAAAATAATTTTGTATTACTCAACTAATTTATATCATTAGGTAATTTACAGGATTATGCTTCTTTCTAAGCAGATATGAAGCCTGAAAGGGATGCAGTCTGTTTTCCTAACAAACTGGCATCTCTGATGAGGATCACTAAGTGTTAAAAACTCATTGAGGGCTGGCACAATTCTCATGCCTATAATCCCGGCACTTTGGGAGCCCGAGGAAGGCGGATCACCTGAGGTTAGAAGTTTGAGACCAGCCTGGCCAACATGGCGAAAACTAGTCTCTACTAAAAATACAAAAATTAGCTGGGCGAGGTGTTGCACGCCTGTGGTGCCAGCCACTTGGGAGGCTAAGGCACAAGAATCGCTTGAACCCAGGATGCTGAGGTTGCAGTGAGCCAAGATTGCGCCACTGCACTCAAGCCTGGGCAACAGAATGAGACTCCATCTCAAAAACAAACAAACAAACAAACTGAAAAACAACTCATTGTGAATTAAAGCCTGAGACTAAAGATAAGTGAAATCAGTCCTACAGAGCTACATAAAAGAGTGATATGTCAACAGGCTCTGGAGTCCTGCCAGTCCAGACTCAGCAAGACCATTCATTGTTTCTTACAGCAAGTGGCTGAGCTGAGATTTGAACAATGCCAGTCTGACTACAAGGTACTAATAACAGCACAGTGTATCAGTTCCCCTAATACCAATGCAATGTCTGGCTTTGGCAAGATATCTGGTAAACGTTAGTCCCCTTACTTCAACTCCTTTAAAATGGTTAGTGAATATTTTCTTTTGTTTTGGCTAACCAGATCTACACTCTTCCTGGTTGGGGAAGGTACATAGGAGATGGGGATGAGAAGAGAAGATGTAGGCATATAGAATAGTCCCTTATCCTGCCTCCTGGTCCATAGAATGTGGGCATGTGACCTTTCAATAGTCAACCTGATGTTCACACTCAGCGATTATTCTCAGAAGCTCTGATTGAGTCTCTCAGAAGCCCCAGTGTACCGGTGATGGTTGTCTGGGGGTGGCTATTCCATGAGCTGCATTGCCTTACATAGGTGATTTCTATAGCAGGGTTCTGACTGTGCCTTCCTCTCTTTGTTCCTATCTGAGTCTCTTTACCTTCTTCGGGAAAATTTATTCACTTCTTGTATTATAAGACTTGGTTCCTGTTGTTTGCAAGCAACTTATAAATAGTAAGATAATTGTAGTTTATGACTTACATATGGCTGAAACACCCAGGTATAGAAGGCTGAGCCGTTAAGGAAGGAGATTCATAGGAACTAAGATAATTAAATGGAGGGAAGGACAATATCTAACATCTAACCTAATAGCTAATATTAATTTTACTTGATTGGAAGTTTAATGAGGGTCATGGCTGCTATAGAATCAGCCTCAGGGATGAGTTTCTGTGGTTTCCATAAGCAGAGTCAAGACCTCCTAGCATTCTGTGTGCACTCAGTGGTATCCTTGAACAGGTTACTATTCTTGGCATGAACATTACAATTGAAATGTGCTCTTCTGTACTCCTCTTCATTTGCATGTATAACTCACAAAAGTGTGTACTTCACCAAATTTAAAGAAATAAAAATATTATAAAGACAAAGAACCATCTGGGTAGCCTGTCTCATGCTGAGGGTAACTCTGGACTGAGTGGGTCCACTTGTTCAGGTTTGAACACAATCTCTGACAGAGAGTTTTGGTAGAGAGAGATTTATGTTGGGAACAGGCATGAGGCAGATCTTCTGCATCATATTTCCATGGCTGATCTGTTGCCTAAGCGGTATATGTGGCAAAAAAAAAAAAAAAAAAAGCAATAAGAAGGAACAAAATGAACTTAAACTCTCAGGAACTTTCAGGTATTTTGCTTATATCATATCATTTATTCCTTGCAACTCTGTGAGGGAAGTTTTATATTTTTCCATTTTACAAATTGAAGCTCACGAAGCTAAATTTGGGGATCATAAAGGTAATATGACTTGCCCAAGGTCACAGAGCTCACCTGTGGGAGATCCAAGATTTTCTAGTCCAGAGCTAATATCCTTACATACCGGATAAGTGAAAAACATTCAAAGGGTGCCCAGAACCAAGTACCATCTCCTCAGGTGATTCTAGCCAATTGTAATGTCTTCCTGTTCTCAGTGATATTAGCTTTTAATCTGTGTAACATGTGTGATTTTTGTGTCTTGTCTTACACAATTCTTGCACCCCAAAATGATATAAGCTTTAAGAAGTGGGTAGGATCTGGGTTCTCTTTCTGTAGGCCCCCTCCCATTGTATTTAGCAACACATATGCATGAAAATGGCATCAATAAATATTCACAAATTGATCAGTGTTGGTATTAATTGTGAATTTATGATAGTAATTTTAAAATACATAAATGTATAGACAAATCCCACAGTGAGGCATTAAAGCTAAAGAAATACATTCCCCTCAACTTTTTAAACTTGCCTTTTCAGAATATCTATGTCCATCTCTTTTCTTAACCAGACAGCTGATTGGTATTGTCGTCACAGGACACATTAAAGCCAATAGGCCAATCAGTGATGACACTCCTGGTTTAACCTGGCTGCAGATAAGAAGCACCTGGGGAGCTTTTATAATGTGCAGATGCCTGGGCTCCTTTCCCAAATATTCTGACTTAGTTGGGGTAGGGCTCAGGCATCACTATGATTTTAAAACTCCGTAAGTGGTTGGTGCTGCCTGGTTTGAGAAACCTCCGGCCAAATGGAAAGAGCATTCCAGTAAAAATGAAGACCTGTTTTTTCTCACTGCCGGTTTCTTTGGGAGAGTGAGCAAAGTTGATAGGGGAGGAAAATAACAAGAAGAAAAGTGGCAGGACCCTGAAACTTAGCATGCCATTGGAATGTGGCAAACTATTAAAAATTATTTGTAAACCTCAAGATTTTCATGCACGTATTGACAAAGTGGTTTAAACAATTGTCCTCCCACCCCATGTTCAAGTTTAAAGGCTCCCAACAACTTTAAAAATAGGGGAGTGTTTGGCAAAGCATTCCAAATAAATGACCCTCAGCTCTGGAATTTGCTCCTTCTAGCAGGCTGCTCTCCTTAGTAGTCAGCCAAACCCCAAATCTGGCAGCTTTTAAAATAGGGTGCAAAAACAGATTCTTTTTAAACCTGAGAGTCACTAAAGATTTATTTTACTGGAAAGACATGATCGCAAACATAACAAGCAATTATTGTTACTGCACCAAGTAGAATCAGATATGTGCAAGAGAGATTATGAAATCAAGAGCCACCCTTCTTTGTTCATTCTGCAGATGAAGAAATCAACTCTCAAAAAGATGAAATGATTTTCTAAAGTCACACAACCTAGTGGCAGGGCCTGGTCTCACGAATCAGTCCAGTTCTCACACAATGACTTCTGAGAATGACATGGATGATTTCTTACTTGTATCATACTTGTTATTCACAAATGCAATGTTCTTGCAAATGTTAATATTATAATCTTTGTAACTGTAGCAAATAATCGTTGAATTATTTTGTAATTTTTAGTGTGCAACATCCTTTCCAAAGTCCTAAATTTCATACAAATATGAAAGCTGGTTGCACTACTTTCTTCATCCTCACAATTAAAATTTCTAATTCATCCAGAAGAACATATGTGAATCTGCATGAAATACAAATCTAAGTATTTTAAATTTACAACGAATCATTATAAAAAGGCCTTGACCTTCTCCAGATTTCCTACCTACTTGCCCATTTCCTATTATATTTTACTCTGACCTAGGGAAAGTACAGGATCATCAGAGATAAAGGTGAAAATTATTCCCAGAAAGACAGGAAAAATTTGAACACTTATTAAGCTCTATTAAGTTTTAGACAAGGAGGTAGGCCCAGAGTGAGAAATTTACTGTGGTGATAACAGGCTCATTCTCTTGAAAATCTACTAGTGCATTTAATGAGGCAGATAGTGAATTTTGCGTCAGTTCTTCTCACTTTCCCACATTCCACATGCTATCCCATTTCCTTCCAGTTCAGGCTGAGAACACACTGACACACAAAGGGTCAGAGAACTATTCCCAGATTTCATTCCTCCTCCTAAAATTGATTGTGGTTTTTTTCTCCCTTCTGCAGAAAATGTTCTTTCCTTCTACCACACCCAATCCATGTTCACCATTTAGTAAATGAACAACTTAAAAGATAAGTTATTATTGTTTGTTAAAGGTGTTTTCCTGAGTTTTACAACCAAAGATAAAATGTTGAATAAGAAAATAGAAAAGACCCCAGTGGATCTTTCTAGCGTCCAGCCCCAGGGCCTTTCTCAGGCCCCAGCTAGCTCCCTGTCACTTCTTTATTCCTGACTTCAGTCCCCAGGGGTCAGTTTCCCTTTCCCTGAGGTGGCTCCCACCAACCAGTCAATTCTGGACATTCTTTCTTCCAGGAATGGCTGTGGAAAGGGACAGAATGTCTCAAACTCCCCTTTCACCATCCCCGTCTTTGCTGTCCTAAAAACGAAAGAAGCTTCCTTTTTTCGTTTAACCAGTCAGAGCTTAGTCATGTCAGAAACGCAGAAGAGACAACAAAAACATGGATACTCTTATACAAAGGTTCCACAATCTTTCAGAGTCCTTTCGGTCATGGTCCCTGGTCGGTATTTGATTCCACGTACACCTTTTCACTTATGAGGGTAGGAGGTAATGGAATCTCCTTCTCCGTGATGTCTCCTCTCAGGTTTGTTGACTCCACAGTAAATATTTAACATTTAGAGAGATCAGATAATACAGATACCACTACGTAGAAGAAAAATATTACCAAAGTAAAGTTGAGGCCAGGTGCAGGGGCTCACGCCTGTAATCCCACTGTGGGGGGCCAAGATGGGCAGATCACTTGAGGTCAGGAGTTTGAGACCAACCTGGTCAACATGGTGAAACCCTGTCTCTACTAAAAATATGACAATCAGCTGGGTGTGGTGGCATGCATCTGTAATCCCAGCTACTGGGGAGGGTGAGCATGAGAATTGCTTGAACCCGGGAGGCAGAGGTTGCAGTGAGCCAAGATTGGTCTACTGCACTGCAGCATGGGGGATAGAGCAAGACTCTTGTCTCAAAAAAAAAAAAAAAAAAAAAAGTAAAGTTGAGAGGTCTTAAAAGAGGAATGCTCTCAGGTCCTTTGCCTGATAACTCTAGAAACTAATGGAAGATCAGTGTGGGCTTCTGGAACTTGCCAGATTAAACTCTGGGAATACCTCCTCGCTAAAGTCAGGCTGAGTTAGGAGCCCTCTGAGCTCCCATGTTCCTGTGCCAGATTGCACTGCTATTACTTCTGCTTTACCATTTGTTGCCCATTGTAGACTGTGTATTTTTGCAAGGAAGGGACTGTGATCTTTCTTTACCTCCGATCACTGGGGGCTATCAGAGTCCCTGTCACATAGTAGGTACTTAGTGCATGATTTTCAGGATAATGAAATGGTTCTCAGAAGAAAGGCAGGAAGAGTTCCTATAGGGAAATATAAATACTCCTCCAAGGAAGGAATAAGACTTCAAAACTGAGTTTGAGTCTCAGCAATGCTGCTCAGAGAAAAACTGCCTTGCCACAAGGTGATAATTTGATAAATAAGGAGGGTTTAAGGCATTTTTGAACCTTGCATTGTTCCTTGTTCCTCTACCCCAAATTACTCAATATGAATAGGTGACAAAAAATAGGTAACATTGGAATCAGATGTATCAAACAGGAATGTGGACCCTGTGAAAAACTCCTCTTGTGTTTGAGCAAGTTACCAATACATCTGTAACATGAAGTAACTAGGTCCGAAAATATATAAAGTTCCTTACAGCTTTAACCGCTTATGATTCTAAATGATTCAGAGTCATGTACTGAAATGTATTTTAGGCTTCCTCTTCAAACTCATTAAAAAAAAAAGAAAGAAAGAAAAAGAAAATAAGAATTATACCATAGTCAACAACACACTTGGGGAGGAAAAATAAATTATAAATTATGGTCATCAGATCAAACGAGCTGAAACACAAGATTAAAATGCTTTCTATCCACAGAGCAATTTTTCATAATGGTGTCAAACAAAAAGTTCTAGTCAATGTTTACACTAGGACTTGATGAAAAATTCCAGACATAAAACTTCTGGTACGTAGACTTGAACTCAGAAGGACCTCCTATCTCTGAATGAATTGTACAACTAAAACCTACTGGGATTTTTTTTCCTTAACAAAAATTCATCCTTCAACAATTATTTGAGTTTTATTACTGAGACTATTAAGGCATAGTAAAACTGGTTATCTGGAAGTCATTCTACGTATGACAGATAAGACTTTTTTAAGTACAACTACTTTTGGATGAAAATCATTTTGAAAGACATTACATGTATTTAACTTCTTTAACAGAATACACTGAATGTAATTTGATCTTTTCCTCAATGTGAACACCAGATACTGGTATTGTACTCAGTAACATCCTCAAGCCCCAACGAAAAACTCTATAATACCCTAAGCTTTTTTCCTTTTGACAGCGTTTCAGGATCCACTCCCACTATCAGCTGTCACTTTTGACTGCTATCAATTCTGTTAACTTGGTCACTTGTGGTCATCTCCTGCTGCTATCTAATTTCAAGATTAAAGGCAGGGAAAACTGTCTTAATTCATCCTTGCATACCCAGGGGTAGCATAGTTCTAGTTACTTAAGGTGCATCATTAACAAAACAAGGTTGTTGAAATAGTGCATGACTTAATTGTAGGTTCAAAATTAAACAAACAAAAAAAGCTTGCTGAAACTAGGTGTGAAATAACAATAAATGGATGCTGGGTAATGCTTGAGGGGATTGCTTTAATACACAGATTTGCCACATTTTCTCTGCTTTTTCTAATTTTCCACTATGATCCAGATAGATTACAGGACCATAGAATTGGGTTCCTGATTTTTCATGAGAGATGACAAAATAATAAAAACATAAAAAAAATGCATAAACTTTAGCTGATTATATAAAATTTAGTGTCATCAAATAATTTATTTTTATTTTTAGATACGTGTTTGCCTACTCCAAACTGAAAGCTGAGAAGAACTGGCATTCTTAGTTTTTTTAGGGTGATAGCTGAGGGAGCACCACATCACACCCACTAGCTATGTTACTTTGGATAAATTATTTAACTTTCTTTAATTTCAACTTTTTGCATCAGAAAATAGTAAAGACAAAACCATTCTAACAGGGTTCTTGAAAGACTAATGCATTTTAAAGCACTTACCGTAATACCTGACACTTAATAAGCACACAGTTACTTTTGTTATAACAGGTTGTCCATTCCTGGAGTGGGGACAGTAGTACCAACCCTGGACAAAGCCAGGCAATATGACTGCCAAAACATTTTACTCTTGTATTTGCTACTTGGCAAATACTGCTCTTGCCTCAGTGTCGGGTGTTTTGAAAACACATGTGGCACCCAAATAGAAATAAGCTTTAAATTCCTTAAATTTCTGACATAGAAAAAAGGCATTTCCATTGAACTAACATTCTAAAGAATGGGGTTTTAATGTAGGCAATTTTAGGAAATAAAGGAAATTTAAAAGAAGACTGATATCCAAGTCTTCACAATTTATCATAAATGTTATCATCCTTAACAAACAAAATCTGAAAATTTAAGACCTTCCCATATCAATGCCAATTATTATAGAGTTAAAATATTCATTGTAAAAAGCAAACACTGCAGCCTCAAATTTGTATGCAACTATACTACTATACACAAAGGTGTTTGTCCTTACAGAAACTCATTCATTTCTCAATTTAAATTAAAACATTCATAATATTCCAATCAATCAGTGTTATTTATCTCAACACAATATAAAAACATGTTACCAAAAATAGAGATCTACTGCAAAATAGTTATTTTACAGATTATTCTTAGAAATTTAGAAATAATATTGTAACATGTGGATGAGAATATAGATGGTGATACATATCACACACTTTCTAAAAAAGTCTAATTCTTACTATATAAAGAAAAACAATGAATGAGACTTTATCATCTCCACTGAAAAGGTATTTCCATTAACAAATACCTTCTCGTAATGTTTCTGAATGGTATTTTCAACCTAAATAAATATCTCTTTACTGAACTTGGTCAATTTTTTTTTATTTCTAAGTAAAGTTTACTACTTGATGACCATATTTAGTAACTTCTGATTGTTCTCCTTGTTAAATCCAAAACTACTATTATAGATTTTATTTTCTAACATCTTCATTAGCTGCATTTTTGAATTCTAAATCTTTTCCTAAAAAGGCATAATTGATTCACAAAAATATTATAATTGCATCCTGGCTCCTTTATATATCATGTTGTTGGCTTTGTAGTAACACTTTTACACTAAATTTCTAAATCAATTCAATTTATGAGAGATACATATAATACATTAGGAAAATCTTGAAGAACACTTTTCTAAAACACTAAATCTCTTAGAGTATATAAACTGAATCACACCACAAAGTTTAAATATGCTGACATCAATTTTAAGAAAATTATTTTACTGAGCATTTTACCAACTTGACTGGAATTAATAGTTCTTTTTTAAGTTGCTCGTCAGCTCTTCCCTTTAGTTGCACTCACTGCTGGAGAATTCATTTACTTAACGTGATATACCAGCAAAATTGTGCTCTGGTCAAAATCAATTTTTGAAACAAATTAGTTTCAAATCATTAAGAAAGATGTAAATCAAACTGCAAAATTGATGCCACAGTTCATACTCTTGTGGTTCTTCAGGGAATAAAAAGGGAAGTGAAGCAAATGTCTGGTGAGACAAATCAGAGATACCACGTTCAGATGGGGAGCACAAGGCTACGGGGTCCACTAGCAGTAACTGGTTGGCCTGAATGAGATACAGCTTGCTAATTCCTGCACTATGGGAATCCTGAAAAATATTTTTAGTAAATTTAACCACCATCATATAAAACATTTTTTTTTTAATTACCATTTTTAAAGTTACATTTTGTGTCATCATCTCTCCCACCACTCAAGAAATCTGAGATTTACCTTTGGATTCTACTTTTTTCCATAACTCTAAACAACAACCTGCAGTCATGTCCTTTTGATCCCATCTCTTAATATTGCCTATTGACTTCTGTTCATTCCTATTGCAAGGAACATTATCGCTGCCCTTGATAAGGCCATTGTCATTTTTCTCTCGTATCTTCCTAATATGCATTTGTTTAACCAGTCTTCCTGCCTCCAGTCTTGCCTCCTCCAATCCATCCTTGATGCTGCCGAAGAGTGATATTTGTGAAATGCAGTTTAGCATGCTGCTTAAATTTTGTAATTGTTTCTCCTAATGGTCAGACCCAAACTCCTCCTTGTGGTACTGAGGTTCTTAGGTGATTAGCACACTTCCCCTCCCCATATTCCCACTTAATTTCTCCGTATTTCTTCTTCCCATTTTAGGTAAACTTAGCGGTCCTTGCTCTATAAAGTTCCTCCTAAAAATGACCCCTTTCAGCACTGTGTCCTTTTAGACACTTTGTACAAGTTACTTACACTTTTAACAGTGATTTGCTTACATGTTTGTCTTCTCCACATCTAGCCCAGTGACTGTTTCAAAAAAGGCACTAAAAAATGGATAAAAGTAAATATATTACTCTTAATGAGTAGTGTAATATACAGATATTACTATATTATATTACTAATATTATATTAGTAATACTAATATTACTAGTATATAAGTAATACTAATATTAGTATATATTAGTAATACTATATTACTAATATATATTATAGTAATATAAATATAAATATTACTCTTAATGAGTAGTGTAATATATATATAGACACCCCATATGTCTATATTGTCTCTATATGAATATAGAGCTCTTGCTCTAAGAAAAAGGGTTCATCTCTCCTCAAGCCCTTAGAATCACTTTAGAAACTCTTCAACTTCTAATTCAACATATTCTGACACTAAACACAAATAGCAGTCTTAACTCGCTTGGAAAACCATATGATTTAAATGTACTATAACCCTTTCCCAAATAAGAGCTGCTATTATGGGGGATTAATGTACAGACCATTTCATATGTATACTTGGTTGTTTAGGAACACAGATAATTTCAGTTCCAGAATATATGAATTCCAGAATTAGTAACTTCTGTTAAAGATAAATGGCAGTTAAGAGAATTAGGGAAACTGAAAAAGGAAACTAAAGTTAGAGACAGAAACTAAGTAAAGATAAAGAAAAATGAGCTTTACAAAGCTACTCTAGTGGCATCTGGGAAGAGAAAGATCCAATCTAAGAGGGTAATCAAAGTGAAATCCAAGATCAACAATCTTGTCATTTTAACAAGGCATTTAACATATAAATGGGGGACCAGGAGTAGCTAAGTGTCATTTGATATGTATCGTATCTATAGCAAAATGAAATAATGTGTAAGCTTCTCATTTACTGAGTTTAGTGGGCATAGCAAATCTTTTTTGTAAGCACATGATAGGAAATAGAAATTTACAGTACATTAGAGAAGGTACATTGGAGTTATGGAGTTTTTATCACATATCCAATACTTAATGAGTAGTAGTTGGAATTAGACTACTGTATATGCTTTCCAGAGACCATTATGTCTTCTAGAAAAGTCAAAAATAATTATTTGAATTTTTAATTTGCTATCATTTTGTCATTTTCACCTATGATCTAGTAAGAATTGTATTCTTGATAACAGAAATGTAATTTCTTAAAAATCAGTTAAATGTTATTTAATTAATTCATAGACATAAAAACAGAAATTTTTAGAGGTTTTATAGTTGAGTATGGCCAGTTAACTCTTTTGAAAGACCTTAATACTCCAATCTTTTTCCTCACTGGGGACCCCTGCCAGATATTTACCGACATAGGAAAAATAACCTATTGCCTTTATCAGATTTTATTATGCACAGGAATCATCCAGAGATGTTGGTACAGGTAGCGTCTGTCTCACTAGGTCTACAAAAGATCCCTGAATTCTAGTTTCTAACAAGCTCTCAGGGATGCTGCTGTCTATGGACCATACTTTTGAATAGCAAGGCCTGAATCAGTGGCTCTCAGCCTTGATGCCTATTGGAATCATCTGGGTGGCTTTAAAAAAAAACATTTCTAGGAATAAAACATTACTTAGTTAGTCTGGGCTGCAACCTGGACACTGAGGGTTTTAAGAGCTCTCAAGTTGAGGTGAACAGGTAGCTAAATTTGAGAACCTATGGCCTCACATGTATTGGTTATATTTATTAGGCCTCATTTCAGTACTGCATAGGTTATGAGAGTAAAAATGTCCAAAAATCTCCAAATCCTTACTGAAAATATAATTATCAATCAGGTTCCAACTTTAAGAATCTCAGTGGTTTCATTTCTATATTCTTATTAAATTATTTAGTAACATATTTAAACAGTATTTTAAAGATAAATACTCATGGAATTATAATGAAATGACAATCTCAATTATTTTAAATTAGGAGGTAGATTTATAAAAATATAAATATGTGAGTTTTAAAGTATAGAGAAAAGTCAGTTCCCTATAAGAAATAAAAAGGTTCAGACTAGTTACGAAGCTTACAAAAAATCCCGAAGTCTTTCACACCAGGAAGAAGGCCCACAGACACAGGAAAGAGAGGCAAAAGTTTACTTAGTATCACTACTTGAAATAGGCGTTGCTGATCCAGCAGTTAAAAACTGAATCATCACTATTAGATCATTACTAATTATTTTGCTAAATTGAGGTTTGAAAAGGTCAAGAAGCAATTCCATTACTGAAGCTCCTTCCTTAACTTTTAGAAATGTGCACCAAAAATACTTAATAAAAATAATATTTTAAACTCGGAGGTATTTGCACAATTCCATAATTACAGTAAATTGTACTGGAGTTTAAGTCAATGATAGTAAAGAGTACTGGAGTTTAAGTAAACTGCCACGTACTAGTCATGTGACTTAAACTTTGGAACAGGCTTCTTCACAACTAAAATAGTCCAATAAAAATGTGCAAACCCAAATTAATGCCACATACAAATATAAAACAGAATAAAGTACAACTTTGACAAGCAAAAAATAAATAAATAATATGGCATGTTTTGGTGCAAAGAGCTAAAGTCCTGACTGGGAATGACTTCCAGCTTTGCCACTAATTAGCCACATAACAAGCAAATCACATACTTCAATCTCATTTTAAAAATAAAGATGCCTCAAGATTATTTTGACAATCCCTAGCAGATCAAAGCTCTAAAAATCTAAAAATAACTGATTAAGTTACCCTCTAAATCAAATATGACTAATGCTAACAACAACAAAACAAAACCAAGAATTTCCTTTTAACATGATTGGTTCAACAAGCCTTTGAAGAAAAATATTTAAAACTTGTCTTCAAGTCTACTAATTGTACGGCAATCATTTAAAATAGTAAAACTATTTAAATCTAAAAAATATGTAGTGTGTGGAGGTGGGGAGAAAAGGGATCATTAAATGCAATGCAAGAACACCATGCAGAATTAAAATAAAGAAATAATGCAAACTGAGGATAAGTTAGCAAAAGCTTTTTCTAAGGAAAACTGTTTCAAAGCATGCAGTGTGAAATTTTACAATTTACCCCAAACAACATACTACATAGGCATCGTTATTAAATACACACATTTTCTGTTTCCAAGTACTACAGATAACTCATAATTCCTATAAAAATTACCCAATTTAATAAAGATGGTAGTACGTGGAGATTATTTCCTTTTAGTTTATTGTTTAAATACATGTCCTGGCAATCACAAAATATCTAGTGTAGCCAAATACATAAGAAATCCCTGTATGAATAAAAAAGTGCCATTCTTGCAGCTTTCTGTCACAAGGAAGCTGAGAAATGTACTGTAACAGTTTAGGAGACACAAGATTGTCTCAGTTTTAAGTTTCAATCATTAATCCTCTTCAGAACTGGAATCATCCTCTTGGTCAGAGAGTTCGGGAACAGGGAAGCGGAGAATGGCAGCTACCCCAGTCAACTGGCTGAGCTGTTCCCCAGAAACGTGAAGACTAGAGAATATCCTAACGGTGCCTGCATTCTCTTTCACACTGTCCACCAGCCTCACATACCGGCTCCGTGTGGCTACATCCTGATGCCTGAAGAGCTCATCGCTGATGAGCAATGTGTCAATTGCCATGGCTTCATTGGCCTTCTCCACCTGCTTGAGTCCATAGAAAGCTCGATCCGGTTCATGTTGTAACATTTTATAGAAGTCATCCAAGGCTTTGACTTCCCCAGCAGCTTTAGTGTCTGAAAGGCGGCTAGCTACAGTAGGGTCACAAAGGGCCTCTTTCAGGGAGTACTTGTGTCCGGAGGAGGCATGTACCTAGAATCACAATTACAAAAGTTAGGCAAAAGAATCTCTCAGAACACCCATTGATCAGCCCACAAAGGCTTAAAGCCAAAAGCGCTAATAAGGCTTCATATGTTTCAGCAAAGTTGACTCCACAAATTTGCTAGATATTTAACATTCTCTCTTTTTTTTTTAAATTTCATTATCTCATGAAAATTCCAGGTAAGTAAAGCCTTTCTCCTCTTATTTTTCCCAGTTCTAAAACTTTAGGAGTAGTTTATACCAATCCCTCTGCCCATTCTTAACTATCCCTGGGTAAGATTGTTTTACCTGAAGAAATTTGGACCGGTTTTCCAGGAGCAGTTTGTTGTCGGTCTTCACTGCTTGTTGAAACATGTAGTCGCAGAACTGCTCCCTCACAAATCCTGGGCTGGCCACCAGGATGCACTTTACAACATCAAAGTGTATGTGGCGCTGGATAGCCTGGACCACCTGTTCATAGAACCGCTCCAAGGCCCGGTCATGCTGAGAGCAATTGCCTTTCCTTTTCCTAGGGATGTTCACCTCCACCTTGGCCCGAGTGAGGGTCATGCTGGGAGTGACTAAGCAGATATGGGCGAGGCCTTCCTGCATGACCACAGCTGCCACATCAGCGCTCCAGGCTGGGTCACAGGCCTGCTCGATGCGCTCCAGAACCACACTATCCCACTGTTTCTTGGCTAGGGTGAACTGGCGGTTGGGCTCCAGCTCGATAGTGTGGTAAGCCCCCATCTTGACATACTCATTCTCTTGGATGTTGGTCCCCTTAACCCGCAGCTGGCAGGCTTGAGAGTCGAAGTCGATGGCCTCCACGCAGAGAGTGAGGGTAGTGCGGACCCGATTGCTGCCCACGCTGCCCGTGGAGGACTCGGTCTGTACCTTGCGGATGGTGGAGGCGCGCAGGCTGTCGCCCACTTGCACGAGGTTGTAAGTGTGCCACATGTCCTCAGGCTCCTCGGGGACCAGGGTCACCTGGCCTGCATTATCCTTCTCGATGTTCTTCCTCACGAGCTTCATGACCAAGGAAGGGGCTCACTGACAGAACTATAGGAACCAAGGAGGTCCTCACCTCCGCCCCGGAGAGGGGATGGGAACTCAGGCCGGGAAGGGGGCGGGGCCCGGTTTCTATGGGCACTTGCCTGGTGGGAAGGAAATACTCTTGCTTCGACTCTTGCAGCCTAGGGGAGCACTTCCTCTATCCTTTCCTCGCTCAGTCTGCGGGCTCGCTGCGCCTAACAGGCACGGGAAACACAGCAGCGAAAATCATCCACTCCGCGGTTCCCGCTGGCAGCCCGAGGCAGCGGGCTGACGTAATGAAGGCGCATGCGCAGCCCGCGTCCCGCGACCCGACGCACGTCCACGTCCCCAAAGGGGAGGCGGGGCCGCAGTCCGCGCACGCGCAGGCGCACTAAGCTGTGAGGCGCTCGGGACGAATGAACTCCCTAAAGAAGGTGCAGAGTGGCGGCGAGTCCTTTAGTTTAATGCCAAACTTGAACTTCCTAAGTTTTCTCTTCCATCCCTGTCTGTGAAGAATCCGGGGAGTGTGTGAGTGCAAATATTAGTTTTACCTGGCTGCGGTTGCCACTCTGAAACGCTTCCTTCTGGGTAAATTAAATTTCAAAACTTAGCAGTAAAAGTAGCTCTCAGAAGTGCAGATTTGGCCCCAAAGGCCCAAACTATTGTCGTTTTTGCACTTGCCTTATCCGCACTCAGACGCTACAAGCCTGTTGGAGCTGGTATTTAGACGCAGTTTCTGAGAACTACTGATCACGTTCTGTCTGGGCTCCCAGCAACATGTCCAGCTGTTTTCTGCGCCTAGTTTCCGTGTCTGCACGATCTCATTAACCCAGATGTTAAAGCGCTGGTCCCAAGAGAGAAGAAACTATGTGAGGAATTTACCCCTGGGTGGACCTCTCAGTTGCTTGACCTGATGTCCTGAGAAACCTAGGCTCCAAAGTTGGCAGTCTCAGCTTTCCGCAGTCCAGTAGCCTGTGAAATGTTTAGGGTGGGGGTTGGGTCGCAATAGCTTAGGGCCAGATCTTCACTGCCACAGCTAAGCTAAAAGTCAAGGCTATGGGAAGTGGGGGAAAACAATTAACTATGACTGACCCTGATTGAATAGCTACATAATTTAAATACAATCCTTAAGTTACTTAGCATTCTTTATTAGGAAGTGGAAATGGAGAAGTGGGATTGCCTCTTTAAAAGACCGGCCGGGCGCGGTGGCTCAAGCCTGTAATCCCAGCACTTTGGGAGGCCGAGACGGGCGGATCACGAGGTCAGGAGATCGAGACCATCCTGGTTAATATGAAACTCGTCTCTACTGCAGTACAAAAACTAGCCGGGCGAGGTGGCGAAGCCTGTAGTCCCAGCTACTGGAGAGCTGAGGCAGGAGAATGGTCGTGAACCCGGAGGCGGAGCTGTAGTGAGCTGAGATCCGGCCACTGCACTCCAGCCTGGGCGACAGAGCGAAACTCCGTCTCAAAAAAAAATAAATAAATAAAAATAAAAGACCGATGAATAGAAAAAACAAACAAAAAAATCCAAAAGTTTCTTGAGAGCTTAGATGGAGTGGAGCGCAGAAGAGTCCTGCACACATAGCTTCTCACTGTCTTTTCTGTTTTACTCTGTGTGGATTGGAAAGGGGAACTAATCAGCCTGAACAGATGAAACAGGGATGAAAGGAAGGAATCTGAGTTTGGCATAGGCTTGTGAAAGGAAAATAAATCTCGGATCCCCAAACTCATTAAGCCAAAGGGAAAAGTTAAGCTGGGAACTGGGTCACACAAAACTGCCTTGCCTCTTGGTTTTTAAATGAGATGGCTACCAGATGAAAAGCTACACACGTCGCTCATATTTTGCCTGCAAGGAAATTCTCAGTGAGCGCCAAAATCTTTACCCTAAAGTGTTTATATTAAAATTTACCGTGGGAATGTAAATGGATAGCTTCTGTTTTCAGCCTCTGCCCACCTGACACAAATGCATATCTGATTGTTCTCCTGCCCCATTTATCTATGTTACCTTATGTAAAAATGCAGATTCAGACTCACTATGCCAGATGGGGGCATGAATGATTATTTTCCCCCTGCCAACTTCTCACATGAAAACTGTATTTCTCAGTATCCCACCCTTTCCCCTTTAAATTTGGAGCCCTCAAAATTATCTTCCCAGAAAGGCATAGCCGGTGCGCGTCCTTAATTTTGGCAAATAAACGTCCTAAAATGATTGAGACTTGTCTCAACATTTTTCTCAACTGACAGGCTTCACAATTTAAATTTAAGTGTCAATTATCTTCCAAAGAGATTATCAGGGGACGGAAAGGTCCCCTCCAAGGGGAAAGTCCAAGTAAGAACCACTACTTATTAATATTTGTGGCCTGTTTTCTCTTTGTTTTTCGTTCTCTATGTCTCCCCTTACTTCCTCCTTCCTTCCCACCTTCCAATCATACTGAGTACCCTCAAGAAGTTCCTAATTCACATTGCCTTCTTCCAATTCCAAGAGAACCCAGCAACTTTTCACTAAGCAAAGAACTGATCACACTGAAGTGTGAAGGTGATTTGCCTATCCGAAGGACACTGTATTTTTTTAAGAAAGTATCTTGTTAACTTAAAATTCCTACCTAATTGGTAGGGCGGAAGTGTGCTTGGGTATGTATGTGTGAGAGTGAGAGACAGAGAGAAGAAATAATTTTGAACTGGGGCTTTGAAGTGCTCCTCGATCATCTTTGTAAGTACAATTCGTCTTTCCCATAGTCTGCCAAAGATTAAAAGCCACAGAATCACAGTGGTAAGCACACAGTAGGATCTTAACAAAAGGTTTTTATTGAAGAGCTATCACTTACTGAATGTTTATCAAGTTCTTTCCTATGCTCTAATTCTCCCTTGTAAGGTAAATATTCGTTATCCTAATTTTATAGAAGAAAATCAACCATGGGGAAGTTAAGAAATGTTTTCAAGGTCACATGACTAGCATTGAAATTCAGGCCTGCTTAACTCTATACCCTCTCTTTCCACTACCACCATCCTATATTATGAATGTTAGTAATCATCTTTGTCACTGCAAATTATGTGCTGTTATCCACTGTCACTTCCCCTCAACCGTCACCTTTACCAGTTAAACAAAAACTCACAGCTTGGGAACCAACCTAGAGGATTTGAAAGGCACTAGTCCCTTTCCTGCTTTTATCACCTCTTAAAACTATTATACTTTTGTCTTCTACATAGTTTTTTTTTTTTCCTTCTGTCCAGCCTAGGTCATCATTACACTCTTAGAGAAAGATCTAATATTCTACTTTAGAAAAAAAAATATCTATCTATCTATCTATCTATCTATCTATCTATCTATCTACATTAGAAACCTGTGAAAAACCCTTATTGACTCTTAAATCCATGGTTAAAAAAGTTTTATTTTAAGTTATGAGACAAACCACTTCAGGCCATTTTAAAAAATATCAATGTGCTTCCATAATTGAGCATACTATAAAATCGTTCATAGAATTACTGTTTTATGTGAAACATCTGCAATAGTTGGGAACATTTTTTCCTTTTTTTTTTTTTTTTTTTTTTTTTTGTAATTTAAACCTGTAGTTGACTATTAGACGTTTTCACCCAGATTTTGTGTTATGAATTAGTATTTCTAGACCAATCATTATATTTTTATTTTGATTCATTTTGGATTCTCATTCCCTATGAATTAATGTCTACAATCCCTCTCTACAATACCAAATTGCACTGGCCTTACAAATTTACTTCCCGCTTTTCCCCTTAGGGCATTCTATATTCCACCTTGAAAGTAACCTTTGTTTCCTACATATGCTAGGAACTTTCTCATTTGCTACCTTAACATATAGTAACTTCTCTATTTAAAATGCCACTTCTTTTCATCGCTGCTTCCATTAATGCTGCCTATCTTTAAAGTCCAGCTTAAATGTTGTCTCAAACGTGAAACTGTGTAATCTTGAAACCATGTTAATTTAAACACATATATTTTTTGTTGAACTCTGGAAGGATTCATCTTTATAATCTCTTGTCTTCTGAAAGGTCCTTTGTGCATAGTATGCACTCATGTATTAATGATAAGCTAGGTGAGTCAAATGTAAAGTATGGCAGCTATTTTAACATTATTGCAGACATTTCCAGACATTTCTTAAGGCACTTATATTCTTATTGACTGTATTTCACTTAATAATGGTAGTTTAGAAACTGCTGTAGTTATATATTTATTTTCATTTTTTTCCAAATAAGCAAAATATTGAGAAAAATATCAGTGTTTTTAGCTCTGTTGCTTTAAATACTAATTTTATACTTATTTATTGGCTGTTTAAAATATAAATCTTTATATCAGTAACTTTGTATCAGTATAAATCTTTATATCAGTAACTTTAATTATACCTATTTTCCTACAATTTATATTAATCTCTTCATAAGGGGAAAAAAAGTAATGTTACTTCTAAAATTTTTTAATTTGTTGCTCTTGAGACACTTCCAGTATCTCAAAAAGAGAACTGGGCTAGAAGTCAAGCATCCTGGATTGTAGTTCTTACTCTTCAATTGTTTTTACTGTAACTTTTGGCAGTACTCAGTCTCTTTGGAACCCAATTTATTTTACTGAAGAATTGAGGGAATTGAATTCAATAGTTAAACTTGTAACTAAAAATTATGCTGCAGTAATATTTTTTAAATGTTTAAACAGCACCTATAATCTCATCCTAACATATTTGTTTTCAATTTTGCATGCTATCTTTCAAATCTGATTTTTCTAAGACCCAGTGGTGGGTCTTAGACTGATTGGAAGTTTCATACTTGTGGACCAAGAATTGGCAGACCTCAAATATGGTCTTTCCTGGATGGATTCTACCAACTTGAAATAAGTCCCAGACCGCAATAAAGCTAATTATTTTCGTTCTAAATTATAAATAAGATTATTTGTCCTGCTCTCTCATTTGACCATCCTTATGAGGTTCTAGGGATGTTATGATACTTGATATTAATAAATTATAGAGCTCTAAAAATGCCTGACTGGAAGCTAGAAAACTGGATCAGACAAAACAAGGGACAAGAGCTCATTTTAACATGATCATGATTATTCAACCTTGGAAAAATAACTGGTTTGGTAGAGTTGACTGATGGATAATCTTTGGGGTACATTAATTTATGTTATCACCCCCCTTTCAGGGAAACCATAGGTCAGCTCTACTGAATGAAATGGTTCATGGACCTCATTGGTGAGTTGAATTACTATCTTTCCTATTATAATAATATGAAATAAATGTTTTATATGATATGAAAGGGAATTATGGGCTCCTGAAAGATGGAAATTTTGTTTTAATACCCTCTGCTTAGCATGTGACCCTTAAACAGGGCTGTATAAATTGTCTTGTTTTCATCTTGTATTTTATTTTGGAAGGCTTACTTTCCTGCAACACAAACCTAATCCTTTTGTTACTCCATATAAAGCACCTTGGGAATCTCTCCCACCATTGCTTCTTTCCATGTCTACTACCTCTTCCACCAGTAAAGGCAGAGACTTACTACGTTTTATCTGTCTTTGTGCTCCTGGAACACAGCATAGCAAGTGGCACATACTCATATTTTTAGTATGCAAAAATTAATGGTTATTAATTTGTCTTTAATTCAGAGTTTTTAACTTGCCTATAACTGACATTCTAAAATTAGAGAATCACATTCTGTTTTATAATGTTACTAAAAATTTTAAAAGAAGGTTACTCTTAAGGTAAGTTTATATATAAGCCTATTTCAATATTTAAGATAGCCATGCTTAGGTAAGAAAATGGTAATTTAAAATACATCTTCCCCAGGAAAAGTTCTTAAAATGTTTTAAAATAATACATAATGGCAATTAGTTTTATTATACCTGGTTTGGAAAGTGAACTTTACAAAATAAGAAGCCAGAGCTCCAATTATGAATATCTAGTGATAAACGCAATTGTTTATTTAGAGAGAATGTGCAAACCTCAGATTGTGCAAAGGTTCCCATGTGACCTCCACCAACAAAGCTAAGTGGATGACTGGGAGGATTAGTTAGCTAATATAGACAAAAAGGTAAAAAGTAAAAGAGAAAGTGTTTTTTGGGTTTTGTTTGTTTGTTTGTTTTAAGGAACTTGTTCTCACTTACTATGTAAATTTCTCATGATGGAAAATGCTTACTTGCAGTTGTCACAAAATAATACAAAACCTCCTATCAAATAAAGAAAATCCTATCAACAAAAGTATGTGTGTGTGTGTATGTGTGTGTGTGTGTATTTCTATTTGCATGTATTCTTACACAGCATAAGATCATTTCACCAAAGATATTATAAGTAAAATGTATAACACAGGTATTTTTAAGGACTGGCCAGTAGCCATGTATTTCTAGACTTCAGTATTTGGTAAAATAAAAGTCAAATTAATAAAATAATTTTGCAAGTACATTTAATTTATAATAAGGATATATGATTTATAACAAAATATATAAACCATCTTAACTATTGATGTTTTAAAGTAATTTAGGTGCTATATTTAAATGTAAGAATTTGCATTTATTTTAGGAGATCTCATATGATTCATACAAAAAGAGTATGTGTATATCCACTCCTTTGCATATTTGAATTACAATGATTTTTCAGTTCAGATCTCTTACTTGTTTTGTTTATAGGGATCTCCTGTTTGGATAAAACTGAATTTTTTTAACACGTAAAGTGAATTCTTAACAACAACCAGCATGTGCGTTTTAATTTCCTTTTAATATTTAGTTGACTTTTTTATCTTCCTTTTAAATCATAGGAAAGTTTTGATGAAAATTAGTCTCCTTCCTAGATACACAGCCCTGGAGCCTACCACCAACATGACAAAAGGTTAAGAGTTTGCCAAAGCTAGAGTCATTAATCCTGTGCAACTGGAACATTATTTGATCACTTTATTGTCACCTTTCTCCTGAAGCTCTCTTCCAAAGATAGAGCATTTGGAGGAAGCTCTGTTTTGGGGATCTGGTGACGCTGTTGGTGCCAGAGGAGCAATTATCCCCTAAATCAGATACAAACTTGGCACTTGAAGAGAACTTAGAGGAACAATGTCATATCTTTGTATCTAGATGGGGTTCACATATTAGCCTCTTCGAAATCTTATGACACAATTTTTAAGTGTCCAAAGAAGTAGAAAATTACCATGTAGCTACACTGTGTATTATTGATCATAATTTTCAGATGCACTTTTTTCCCAATTTCAACATCTCTGAAACTAGGAAGTATCTAACAATCTAGCAATTATAATTGGATTGGGAGTGGCTTGTCTTTCTTAGTGGTACATAAAATATGGTGCATCTTTCAATTGGTGGTGTCTTCCATTCCATTATTTATAAATTTGGGTATACAGAAATATTTCAGGTGGAGGTATAATAAAATCAGATGAAGGTATATAATAAAGGGACAATCTGATCCCTTAAGTATTTTATGAGTTTGTCAATAGTCAATTCTTTTGTGATTCATTCAATTAAAAAGTGTCTATTATTTCTAGGTGCTGTGGTTAAAGATCCTACCTTCACAGAGCATACAGCAAGCTGGAAATCAGACAATTAGATAGTTAATTATAATACCATGGCGCATTATATAATGGAAGCAAAGGTGCTGGGATACACATGTCCTAAGGTAGGGTTCAATCTACTTCAGGGTCTCTTGGAAATGATGTTTATTCAGGGATTGAGATCAGTAGCAGTGGGAGTAACTACTTATGCAAAGTCCCCAAGGAGACTTTAGAGTAGCTGGAAGAATGAAGGAGCTGAAAGAAGCTCAATAATCTTGAAGATAGAAATATATGCAGTCATTTGCATCTCTTGATACTCTACTGTACTTGCTTTGAGGGCGAGTACAATTCTCCAGTCACAGACTGCTCTGAATAGGCAATCTATTCTGACTTTAGCACTGTGGCAACAGTTTCAAAATATCTTTCATCTCAGTTTCTTAACATGAATTTGAGTACACTATTTTGTATTTCATTCAACAGAAGAGTAGTGTAGGTAAAGAATAGCATTTTAGCCCCCAACTTTTCTAAATATATTTTAAACATGAGCTACTTTATTCTACTAAGATATGTCAAGAGATGGGGAAATTCAGCAAGTTCTAAATCTAGTGGAAAGTTTATTGGGTTGGAAGTGGAGGAACACATTAGAGGAGCATCCATCTACTAAAGTCAGAACATCAGTGATAAGCTGTAGCCCAAGAGCTCGTGCTTCAAAATAGCTGGATAAGTGTTATGACAGGAGGGAAGAGAAATAGGTAAATTAGTGTAGCATATATATGTGTCTCATGGTTACTCTCGTTGCCTGTTTACTAAACAAACAAAAATCCCATGAATTCATTGCTGCCTTTACAAACATCACAATGAGTAAGACAATTTTCACCATCTTCAGCAATTCCTGACAGTACATTGTCTGCCACTGGGAGTCATTCTTTGTTTTGAATAGGTGGCTGACATCCTCCCCATATTCAGCCATCTCCCGTCTCCTCACTGGATTTCATTTTGAATAGGAACTCTTGCCTGTGAAAAAAGTCACAAAAGAAGACCCTTGCTTCTAGGCCAACCAAAATGTTTCTAGGGAAGACAGACATATAACTTAATTAGAGGTAATTCTATATTTATATTCTTAATAACAAGAGATAGTAGTCTTATTTGAGTTACACTTAATGCTGTACACCTAAAAATCATGGAAATAAAAGATTGATGTATCATTAATTAGGTCTTTAAGTCTTTTAGACAATTATGTTTGGATTTCACATTTAGAGGAGTGAGCAAGAGAGAATGAACTTATCTTTAGGCAGCCTATATAGCATATTATTTTAGAGCATTTAATTTGAGGTCAGAGATAGGAATTGAGTAGATTTGTCATTAGTTCTTCAACTTTGGAAAGGTGAAATTAACTTCTTAGTACTGTATTTTGATTTCTTCATCTCTAAAATATGGATAATAGTTATAACGTTTTACTTTTTTTCTTTTCCTTTTTTCAAGGCTAATCAACTGAAGCAGAAGGAGTGAAAAAAGAACAAAGAAATCTGTGACCGGTTGTGATCAATTAGTAAACTTACTTTTTTTGATTAAAATGAAATAATACATGCAAAGCCCTTGCACAGTGCCTTGCACATAACACATTTCGGGGTTAAGTTGTGCTAGTTATTCCGTTATTGATTGTCTTGCCCTTTGTCCTCTGGAAGGTTGGATCTTGCCATTTGGGTATGGCCAATGGGAAGGCTGAGCAAGACATCAGAGGGTGGGAGGAAAGGAGGTATATTTATTTTCCTTACTCCTTCTCTGCTAGGCTTCAATTTTGTCACTAGCTACATTCCTTTTTATGACCACAACTCCAGTCTAATGGCCACCCTCCCATAGCTAGAGTTCATAACAGACTAACACTGCCACCTCCTCAGGCCTAGGAATGGTCATGGTTTTTCTTCTCACTGTTGCTTCAGGTTCTTTTTTCCCACCGTTGCTTGCGCTAGATGTTCCACCCTCTTTTCTTGTTCCTTTAAGGCCTCTCTAAACTGTCACTTTATGAAACTGTCTTCAGTTAAATTCTTTATATGTGGCATTAGTTTATGCTGAGACTTTGATGTACTTAAAACAACAATACTTTGTTTGGACATCAGGAAGGACATCTTTTTGATGAATCATTTTAGTAAATGTTGTAAGGAGCTACTATGAGACATTCTAAATCAAATGGGAAGTTTATTGAGATGCTGGTGGTTTGTTGTTCTGATGATGTAAATCCAGCTTTGAAGGCTGTAGAGTTTGTTTAGATGGCAGATGGTTGTAGGAAGGAAAGGTGGAGTTCTTTTCTTGATGCATAAAACAAGATCATATCTTCAGTGGCAAAGTGAACATGAGGATTATGGAGAAAGTAAATAAAGGTGATTGGCTATAATGGACACTTTATGCTTAAGGGTTGTGGTAGGCAGAATAATGGTCTCCCAAAGATATCCATGACCTAATGCCTGGAACTTGTGAATATGTTATCTTAGATGGTAAAAGGGACTTGGAAGATGTAATTAAATTAAAGATCTTGAGATGATGAGATTATTCTGTTAGGCGCATTGTAATTACAAAGGATCCTTAGGAAGGTAGTAGGGTCAGAGTCAGAGAAGGAGATATGATGATAAAGCAGAATCACAGGGGAAGAGCTGAAGATTCTACCCTGCTGGGTTGAAGATGGAGAAAGGGGCCACAGGCCAAGAATGCAGGTGGTGGCCAGAGGCTGATGAAAACAGAGAAACTGACTTTCCCCTAGAACCTCCAGAAGAAATGCAGCCCTAGTGACATCTTGATTCTAGCCCAGTGAGATTTCTGACCTACAGAATTGTACAATAGTAAATTTATGTTGTTTTAAGGTGGTGATCTGTGGCAAGTTGTTACAACAGCAATAAGAAACTGACATAGGAGATAGAGAAAGCGTGTTGGATTAGGGCAGTCAGTTGAGAATTTTGGATATTATCTTAAAGCCAACAAAGAACCACCAAAGATTTTTTACTAAAAACAGATATAATGAAAATGATGTATTAGGAGGGTAGACTGGAAGTTGGGTTCAGACTGAAGACAGAAAGATAAGCTCTACAGTGGTGTGCATGGATAAGTACGGTGATTAGTACCGAGGTTACAAATGGACTCTGTTAATTGATAAGAAGTTTCCAAATCTGAAAGAGATTGCTAAAGAAGAGCCTACAGAATATAATGACTGATGGGGAATCAGCAAAGGAAAGCAGTCCAATTTCAGATGCCTCATGTGTTGTGAAATGGGCATAAAACACACAAGGGTTCTAAATATTTTAAGTCTCTTCCTGGATTCACCAATGTATATTTCACCAACATATATATGAAATTGTAACTTGCTAAACTTCTCTGTTACATCAAGTTTCACTCTTGTCTTTTTAGAGGATATGCAAACCTCATTTCATCATTTCTACTCTAGAGACTGCTTATTTGGTAGAATGAAATAGGTACAACTCAAATAGTAAACTACTGTATTCAGATTTTGCACAAAAACAACAAAATACAATCTAAAAACAATTCAGTTGGAGAAGACTCGTAGGTTAAGTATGTGTAAAGAGTAGTGGCAGTAGCTGGTAAGTTAAACTACTCACTGGCTATAATGCTGTTCAGCAGTTACCACTGTTTGGATTATTGGACATTTCCTGAGTAGTGGGAAATGTTTGGATGAAAAGCCAGTAGGTCATTATTAACTCTCTTTACATCACCTCCCTTCTGAAAATAGCTTTGCTTGCTGATAATCAACTTCTAAATGATCTTCATAAAAGTTAACAATGCTTGGACATCTAAGGCAGGTCTAAACTGGCTGGCTCTACCTTGTTTTTAATGGTAAAAATGCTAAATTAACTAGTACTAATAACCATGCCAGCAGTAAAAACACGGAACAATTGAATATCAATGATATGTTAAAGCCAGCTGTTAATTATCCCATTAAAAAGATGATTTTCTTTCACACAGAGATTCTATCGATACACTTTCCCCCCACCTCCTTCCATTTTTCACCATTTCAACTTCCTACCATCCCAATCAGTAACTGGTAAAAAAGATCTGACCATGAGTTAATTATTGGGAAAATCTTAGAAAATACTATATTTCAACCTTTTCCTAAATTGGATACAACTTTGCATTTCCACTATGTTTATAAGTCCCCTCCTTAAAAATACACATTTATGTACAAATAACAATAGTATATTTTGCATCTTAAAAGTAGACTGCACTGTGATATTGACAGAGAAAATGTTCACCATTCCTTTCTACATTTCAAAATATCCCTCCTCTTGGATGCTGACATAGAAACATCATTTTGGAACAAGTGGCAGTTTCGCCTTGCATCCCTGTTTTTTCTTGTTCTGCATGGGAAAAAAGTCTGAATAGTAGACAGCAAGAAAATTCAATAATGTCCACTCTGGAACAACCCGAGGGTAGGAATTTTGCGTATGAGGCGCCCTATAAGCATCACCCTCTCATCCCATGCCATAAAAAAGGGTGGAGGGGAGGAAATATTCAGTGAAGTCCTAAAATACAATGTGTATTGTAAAAACAACTTTAATTTTAAAAGTCAATTCTACTTTGTAAGGTTTTCAGTGCTGCTTCACTCCTACTCCTAGGGTGAAGGACTTTGGAGAGACACCAAGACTAATTCACATCAAAACCAGAACACGAAACTCCTGCCTGCTCCGTAGCCTGATCTGAGTACCTGGAGTGCCCGAAAGTGGAAGGGCACTCTCTCCTATCTGGCCCATGGCTCTGAGGACCTCCCTCCCCGCTCCAAGCCCCAAGCCCGCGAATCGGAGATGCTCAGAGAAAAGCGAGTTGCTCACCAGTGAGGAGCCAACAGCAGGCGACAGCGACCCCTGGGCGGGCGCGGGGCCGAGGGGCCATGGCCGGAGCGGCCTCAGCGCCAGGGGGCCGCGCTGGTTCGCAGGACAGGACCTGGCAGGACCGGGCGCGGGAGCTGCGCGCTCTGGCTGGGCCACTCAGCCCGCTGCCGAGGTTCCCAGTCCTCTGCCCCAGTGGCAGCGGCGTCCAGGAGCGGGAGAGGAGTGATTTCCTGTGTTTTCGTCGAATGCCTCTAAGTGCGCTCCACGCTTTTCACATCCCAGACGGATTGCCACATCGCCCGCCCCTGCGCGCTCTTGGTCTCTGAAATCTCACTGGCAGCTTCCCAGGCTCTGTCCGAGACATGGACAAATAAAGCCAGCTTCGCGGGTCCGTGTTTAGGCTAAAGTCCACGGGCTGTAGAAGCAAACCTTAAAGGGACATCTGCCTTTCATTGAGAGGGTGATCTCGTTTTCCGGGCCAAATCCCCTAAGGTGGTAGGAAGGCGGGTAAGGGCTGGACTTCGGGAGGGTGTCGCCAGCCAAGTGGCTCCGCCTTCACACCCCTGACTTCTCCCGGTCCGGGTAGCGAAGGAGCTTTGGCAGTACCTGGGCGCCCTTAACCGGAGGCAGCTTTCCGAGGTCCATTACGCAGAGGGATTAGGCCGTCTGTGAAAATGAGAGGATCTGGAATCCCCCCTTCCATCTCCTGCGGACACTTGAACTTCACCGTGAAGTCGTTTTGCACGAAAGGGGGCGTCCCTACCACCCCGACAGGCTCCACTGAGGGCTTTGCTTTCGCTTATTGGGAGCGGGGGTGGGGGGAGGCTTTGCTTAGTTTATGGTAATTCGTGGTTAAACGGTGGTTGCAGATGAGCTTTTCTTTGAGATAACTATGATAAAGGGAGAAAAGGAGAAGCAAGACCGAGGAAAAACAGAAAGAGGGAGAGAGAGAAGAGAAGAGAGGAAGAAAAGCAGCCTCTTTGGAAATGAAATGTGTGTGGGCTATTTTGTTTAAGTGAATTAGGATGTTTGTACGCTGGTAATTGAATCTAATAAAGAACTCGGGGCACCGCTTTATTTTTTTCTTGCTTGAAACTTTTACGAGTAAAAATTCGTTAAGAGTCCAGACCTGCTTAGGAAGTTGCAATGCTTCCCTTTCCTGGTGAGTTGAACAACCTGGCTGAGTCAAAAGCCATATTCGTGCTAACTTCAACCAATGCTTGCTATTTTCAAAATAGCTGTGTCTTAGCGGTTTGGAGAGTTTCAAAGAACAGAAAAGATGAGTGGATTTGTGTTTAGAGGAATCTAAGGGGAACAGTTCAATTCAATTCACTTCAACTCAACAACTAATTGAGCATCTCTATCTAACAGAACTAGGGCTAGGCAGGACAAGAGTGCCACCCAAAGGAGGGTTCGTTGAGCAGAACACAACACAGGTAGCACAGAACAGGTAACACGAGGGACAGGAAGGAAGAAACCCACAGGGATCACTGGATACACTGCCAGTTAGAGGATCGCAGCAACTAAAAGCTGGAGAAGACAAAAGCTGAAGAAGTTTAAGGAGGGTCAAAAATGGGGTGGGCAGACCCAAGGAAGTTGAAGGCCATCAGATCTCAGTATGTTGACCCATTAGTCAAGAAATTCCTTTTCTATTATGTATCTGAACTGATTCACTATTTAGTGAATACATTAAAAATCCTGTTCTCAGATGTTTTTAGTTTTTATAATGTCATTTCTCAGTTCTTTCTTCAAATGTACAAAAATGAGTCTCTAGAAAAATTGCATTGTGTTGGGTCACAGTCCAATCCTATTGGACTTTACTTGAGTTCCTTTGTTTGTGTTCAACGCTCTCATATCCTGCCAAGGAATTCATTTCCTGTGTACATCTCATTTCCCTGTCCGTAGTATCAGTTATGTCTTATGCCTCTCAGTATGACTGTCTTTGCTTTGAACGGTAACCAATAGATATTGATTAATGCATAGACATTTAAAAATCATAAGTACTTTCCCAGTGATACTTCTCTAAATTGCTTAGTTTTCAAAAATATGTAATAGTGTGTCTATATATACACAAATATATGTGTGTGTATGTATGTGTATATACAAATGTACAGCATATACATACATATGCAAATACATATATGACATTTTAGCAACTTGCAATATATTTCATTAGAAAAAACAAAAAGAAATTGTAAACTATCTTACTGAAATAAAGTAGGGTTAACATATGTTCAAGGTTACAATCACTGGGAAATTTACCTTTCTTCTGGGGGCTAATACATAATTTCAATTTTGATATTTTTATTTCCTTTAGGACTTACAAATTATTGGTGATAACCGTCACTAACAGTGATATTGTTACAATTAATTTTCACATGTTACAAATTTTATGTGTACATATTTAGATATTTATGAATCTTTTTTATGTCTAGTCAATACAAATGTGGAGACTGAGAGATAACTATTGTTGGAGAATTAGTATTAGAATCAATGCTTCTTTTCTGAACTTCAATAAACCCAAATACAAATAAATGCCAAGCCAGTTATTTTCTTAACCAATTTTATTCTGACAGAAAGACATGTCATTGAGTAAAGATTTAGAGAAGACAAAAACTTGCCCAGAGGCACAAACTAGTTATTGATATGAGATACTTGATGACAAATGTTTCAGCTCTAGACTTTATACTACATACTTTTCTATTTTAAGTGAGACTTGATCAGATCTCTTTTAGGATTTGGAAGCATGAGTAGGAGCATGAACCTTATTGTGAACTGCATACACTTCTTATGAGAATCTAATGCCTGATGATCTGTCACTGTCTCCCATCATCCCCAGATGAAACTGTCTAGTTGCAGGAAAACAGGCTCAGGGCTCCCACTGATTCTACATTATGGTGAGTTGTATAATTACTTCATTATATATTATAATGTAACTATAATAGGAATAAAGTGCAAAATGAATGTAATGTGTTTGAATCATCTTGAAACCGTTCCCCTCATCCCTGGTCTGTGGAAAAAAATGCCTTCCATGAAACCGGTATCTGTGCCAAAAACGTTGGGGATGGCTGTGCTGAAAGATTAGAGACTGAACAGATTAAGAATTTGGAAAGTGGGTGTCTATTAATTGAGGCAAGAGTAATTGATATTATTAACTAATAATCTCAAAAAGAAAAACATATACTTAAAACCAAAATATTCTTCTTGGAGTTAATCTAATATACTGAGTAAAGTAATTAGAGTAAGTAAGGTTCTGGAGTTACACTGCTTGGCCTCAAGTCCTGGAACCACAATATAGTAGCTGTGTGATTTGGGAAATGTCATCAAGTTTATCTAGGCCTCAGTTTTCTCAAATGTAAAGTGGGAATGAAAATCCTGTACTACCTCTGATCTGAGGATTGCTGTGGGGATTAAATGAACTGAGCCTCTAAGCATTTAGCACAATGCCTGGATTAAAGTAAGTGCTCAGTTAGTATGAATCATTCTTCTCTGTAAATAGAAGAATTGGTATTAGACAGACCATGGAAACGGCAGGCTCTGTGTGTGGTAGACCCTGTAGGAAGTGGTGAAATTTGACGGCCATCACAAGAGGACACTTTAATGTCTGCCTAAAAATATCTCCATCAATACCTATTATTGTTTCTGGAATCCTCACTTTAAAAATATTTACCTTGGATTAGGGAATCATCTTGAAGATATTTCTATAAAATGGGCATGCATGAAGACATCAGAACCCATTGTAACATTCACATAAATTTGCTTTTCAAATTGGCTGGCCATCAGAGGTGTTTTTTTTGTTTGTTTTTTTTGTTTTTTTTTTTTTTTTACAAGAGAAGAACATTCCACTAAGGTTGGGAATAGAAGAGGGTCTAGAACTCCGTGTCTAATGTATGCCAGGGTTCTCTAGCAGTAAGATTATGGGTTCTCAAAGCCACAGGATGAGTAAGGTACTCCCACCTGGGTAGTGGGGGTGGTGCTGATTTTACTCAAAAGTAAATAATTTAAAAATTGTTTGCTAAAATAACAGATTTTTATAAGAAAGATTTTTAAATCATGTTTTCTTTTTAAAAGTCAAATATGACATTTTAAATGCATTTTAAGGTAGCATCAAAGTGTGGTTTTACTCCAACCCCATCCCCTCCGCTCTCAGGTGTTAGGGGTAGGTGGAAGTATATAGAACTGTTTCCATTTTTACAAAGATTTTATGAAGATTTGAATTTTTAAGTTTTACTGTGTAAGCACTTAGGGGAATATACAGTGGGGCTAACTCACAAAGCTAACTCATATGGACAACTTAGTCTAGTTAAATAATTTTTAATTTTCTGGCATATATTGGGCTCCAGGGCTGTGTTCTGCAGAGGCAAAAATGGATAGAACAGTCGTTATTCCACTGCAAACCTGCTATTCATTAATTTCTTTCACTTGTAACTAGAAGCAGAAAATAAGTAGTTTTGTCCTCAATTCTAACATTGGCATATTTCATTTTAAGCCTATTAAATTAAGCAGTCTAGTGAAATTATCCTAATAGTTGTTGTTGATATACCTTGAGAACTTATAACTGCTTCCTCTCTGACCAAAATAAAGTCACAGTGTTATGGAACTTAAACTTCACCATGAGCCAACCATTTGTTTTTTGTTATTACGTAATATTCCTGTGTGTTTTTTCACTTAAAATATAAAATAGGTGTTTCTCCCTCCCTACTTCCTGAACAAGCCTGTGCCAGAAACCTTGTCCAAAGACATTTGGGCAACTGGTATTTAAGAAAAAAAACCAAAACTCGACTTCAGAATCCTGGGTGAGGAACAGTTCTCAGCACTATAGGAAACTTCTTTGGACTTACTGTCAGACTTCAACATGAGTGACACACCAGGGCTGCAGCAGGGAAGGGTGGACCAGGGTGGTGCCCTGGCAGGAATGTTCAATTCGTGGCATTCTATGACTCAGAATAACAACCACTGATGAGCAGTAACATTTTAGCTGCTGGGCCCCTTAATTTGAAATACGACTTAATTATATTTTAAGCTGTTATGCAATTCTAGGATCGTTTGGACAAGTTGATTTAATTATTTTCTTTTAACTAATTTGTAAAAAGTTAAATAAAGTAAGTGGGCTCTAAAATCCCAGAATTACAACAAAAAATGATTAATTCGTATTTCAAAGCAAGAAGACTGGTGTTTTTGTGGTAGGACTGGGTCAGTAAACACATGTGTGGGGAAATACCCTTTGTCTTTAATACAAAATAAATGCATCAAGGGAAGGAAGTCTGTTATTTGGCTCTGAAATAATAATACCTACATAGCTTATTTTACAACAATGTGCCCATTTTTTATCTTCTCTCCTAGATCATGATCTATACAATGATAGTCAATTGCTAATGTTTGTTCTCTGCAGCATCTGTGCTCATGTAATGCACTGAAACACTTACGAAGTTACTTCTATTCAGGAGGAAGTCTCTTAGATACTGGGGAATCAGAGATGTTGAAGTACTAGGCCCTAACCTCAAGAATATTCACAGACTACGTAGAGACAACATACACAGAATGATCTAATTGCATCTGATCCCTGTAATAGAGAATAAATAAAGTCAAGGCTTTCAAATAGATGATAGCACTGAAATTTAACCTTGCAGGGAGTGGGTAGGGGAAAATGGTAATGGATATTCTATGCAGAGGTAACATGAAAATAGATGAAGAGACTGGAATAGAAGTTAAGAAAAGTGAGTGAAGCTGAGACCAGATTAGAAAGGATCTTAGAAAGATACCAGGGAATTTGGGCTTCTTATAAGCATAGAATATTTTCACAGTTCTTATTGACATACACAAACATGTTTTTTTTTTTTTTTCCTCTTATTTGGTTTCTGAAGTGGCTTGATTTTTATCTTATTTTTGTAGTAGAGGGGATGAAATATATCATATGCAAGAAGTATACTGTGAAACTTTTATACAATGAAATTTAATGTAATGCCTTCTGTAAAGAAATTTATTATTATTTATTATAAATAAATAAAATTGTATGCATTACCAGAATAAAGCTGTAAAAGTGGACATTTGTCTCTGATGAGAGAGCATAAGCTAGAAGAATAATCCTTGGTGATTCTTTTAAAATTGGAAGAAGATAAAAATGAAGCAACTTGTAATGGTACCCAAAAAAGCTTTAAGCACTTTTGTTGAACAACATATAATAGGTATTTAAACATCAGTAAATGGATGCTACCAATATTGGCCATTTTACGTTTTTTAGGGGAAGGCAAAGTAAATTACTGGGATGGAGGGACTGTTAAATCATTATCATCCAAGTCTTTGTTTTGTGGGGTGGGGACTGCTTTTAAAGCCCTGCATGGTTAGAGGAGACCTTGGGGCTCTTCAGAAAAATAGCCATGACTAGTTGATTGCTCGCCAGAAAAGAAAAGTGCAGGCAGCCAAGGGGACAGGGGCAGATTGTGAGTTAAAAACCACTGAAGACACCAGGGTGAAGCAAGAATGAAGAGTCAAGTGCGAGTTGAACATGAAGCACTCTAGAGCAATGTTTGGACCAGAAGGTTTGAAAAGTTCAAAATTAAGGCTGTAAATATTAGGGTCTGCTCAGGTTTTTGTTTTGGTTTTGTTTTTTTCCTCCAATGTGGGTCCAGATATGCCACAGAGCAAAAAGGGCAAGAGTTTTAAGAATCTACTGTGAAATTAAGGCTAAATATATCTGAACTATAAAAAGTAATAGGATAGGTAATTGTAATATTCGCAAGGCTAATAGTAAAATGAGAATAATATTAATTAAACAATTACATGATTATACAGAAGGGAAATATCTCAAGGTCATAAAAAGAAGAGGTATAACAAAGGAAACTTTTTAAGACTACATTTTTCTCTCAAGCTCCTAATATAAGAGATAATTTAGTGTTCCCCCTCCTCTTTTTTTTTTTTTTTTTTTTCCTGGAATTGATTAAAAACAAAATTAACTCCTACTGAGAAGAAAAGAAAAATGGAGGATTACATGGCCAAAGAGTTAGTTTTCTTTTCTCCAGGAACTACAGAATGTTACAGAACACATTAGGATGAAAAAGAGTCTCATAAAGGATATGAGAATGAAGAGAAATTGGTGGATCCTGTAATGGGGGATCTGGACCTAGAGTGACTGCACAGAAGGGTGGAAAGAGCATCCAAACATGGGCCCAATCCATACTTAAAGCAGCAGCATTATTTGGTAGCACCTGGTAGCTGTTCAGGTGCCCATTCAGTGCCTTCTTGCTACTCATGGGCCTATCAGTTGCTATTTGAAAAAGCAAAGTATATAATTTATTTTAAGACCCAGTAACCACCATCAGCCATGGCCAGCTGTTGTGTTGACTTGGCTGTTGCCTGAGTTAATCCACATCTGACCATCCCTGAAGATAACATAACTCTCAACAGTGTACAGCACTTAAAACACCTTAAGAGTGGGCACTATACACCTGGAAAAGTGGTGGTGATGAAGAGAGGAAAGTAACTACTCCCTCCCAACCTACTTATGTTTGAAGGAAACTGACTGAACCAGACTCAGTCTTCATTTGACTTGGGACGGAATGAAAGCATCTGTTATACATTTATAAAAAATACATTGTATTTAATTAGTCTAGGAATGATTATTAGTGCTTAGCAAAATTGGGCATTAAAGGACTTAGAAAAAAGTCCTGAAAAGTTACAAACAATGTGTATCTGGCATTTGACTACATCATAACTGGATATTTATATTAATGTTTTACAAGATCATATAATTTATTTTTACTATGACCCATACCTCTCATAGAAAAATAAACCCAGGTCCAGGTGTGGTGTCTCACCCTGTAATCTAAGTACTTTGGGAGGTTGAGATTGGAGGATTGCTTGAACCAGGAATTTGATACCAGCCTAGGCGACATAGAGAGATCTCTACAAAAATTTTTTTTAAAAAGCTAGCCAGATGTGGTGGCGTACACCTGTAGTCTTAGCTACTCAGGAGGCTGAGACCAGAGGATTGCTTGAACCCGGGGGTTGGAAGTTACAGTAAGCTATGATTGCACCAATGCCCTCTAGCCTGGGTGAGAGGGCGAGTCCCCATTGCTAAAAAACAAAAAAGAAAAAGCAAAACAAAAAAATAGTGTAAAATGTTTAAATATAAATTCAGTCTAGCTAGAGTAGCAATATTTAGATTTTCCTTATTATAGCCACAATACTTAGTTTTGAGATTGTTTTGTTGTTTATATCACCAGGAGTTAGGGGAAATGAATTAGAATTTTCTACTTTGTGTTAATCAAAGTCAAGTCTTAGGAATGAAAATGATACTTTAATTTCATTAAAATATTTTAATGAAAAACTTATCTTGTATGGACTATATTAATAGGCATATTCGTGCAATATTAAAACAAACAAGAGGCTAGAAATATTTCTGGGATTGTGGAGGAAGAACCTCCAAACATTTTTTCCTCGATAAAAGCAATGAGAATATTGGCAAAAATGGTCAAAATCAACTTTTTCAGAACTCTGTAATTAACCAAAGACTTGCAGAAATTAACAAAGAAATCCAGAAAAACAGCAGAATCTTGAAAAACAGAAAAAAACTCTGTGACATTTTGATTTGTTGTATTTCCATTTTCCCTCACTTCCTAGCTCTGTGGTAGCTCTGAAGGGGAATGGCCTTGGAACCATGAAAATCAGCAGTCTAGTAGTCACTGGAGGTGATAGAGAACAGTAGTCTATCTAGCAGCCATTGGAGTTGACAAAGCAGCCACTTTTGGAGCTCCTGTAAAACCCCATCCTGAGAAAATTATTGCTATTTGACGTATATGGCAGGCAATTTCTTGAAAAGCTCCATTCTCAAGATTTGTCTTTATTTGGACTGTCTTAGAGCTATCTCTATAAAAGCAGCTATATTTCAAGTAAAAAAAAAAAAAAATCTGTGGCAATTGTTTAATCCCACAGCAATCTGAGGCAGCAATACCAGTCAAGGTATTGGTGATCAAGTAATCTGAAAGATGTCCATAGGGAACTTTAGAAAGGTTCTACATGTTCCAGAAATCTCAAAGGACATGTACATGTATGGGTCTGTGTATATGGCCTGGAAAGACCTGAGATCCCAATCTCTCACCTCTGACTGACCTTAAGGCTTTGTGCCATCAGGAAGTGATAGCTAAGGTAGAGTTGTGAATTGCCCACTGGTGCATTGAAGATGTACTTGCAACACAGAGAGAGAGAACCCTTCAGCAAAGGCTAGGAGATTTATTGTTTCTTTAAGATATTAAAGAACATCTCTGTTTAATTATTAATTAACCATTAAGCTAATGAAGGAGAGACTTCAGTAGCTACAGAAAGACTTTATAGAATTAGTCCAAGAAAGTCACTAAATAAACACAAATCATCATCAGCAGCAGCAGCAGCAGCAGCAGCAGCAATGACAACAGCAGCAGACAACAATAAAAATAAACTCTAGGGTGGATAATCTGATTTAGAGTTTCCATATGATAATATTTAAAATTTCCAGTTCAACCAAAACAATACTACAAAGAAATAGGAAAGTATAACCTAAACACAGTGGGGGGAAAAAAACAGCAATGGAAACCATTTATTAGGAATCCCAAACGTTGGATTTGTTAGAAAAAACTTTGTCAGCTGTTGCAAACATGTTTAAAAGAAAAAAGTCTAATTAAATGTAGTCTAATTAATTTAAAAAAGTCTAATTAAATGTAGGAGAATCATCTCTCATCAAATATAAAATATCAATAAAGATATAAATGTTGTAAAAACTAGGAATTATGAAGTAGAAAAAGCACAGTAACTGAAATAATAAGTTCACTACATAAGCTCAACAACAGATTTGAAATGGCAAAAGAAAGAATCAATTAACTTCAAGATAGGTCAATTGAGATTATTCAGTCTGAAGAACAGAACACTAAAAAAATAAAAAAGAAAGAAAAGAAAAAAACAGAAAAAATAGAGCCTCAGAGATGTGTGGAATACCATCAAGTATACCAACATATGCATGATGAGAGTTCCAGAAAAAGAGATTTTCAGAAGAAGAGGAGAATAAGAGTGGAAAAAGAGTATCTGAAGAAATAACGGCTGAAAGCTTTCCAAATCTGGTGAAAAATAATAATTACTTTCTGAAAGCTTAATGAGTTCCAATTAGTATAGAGCCAAAGAGATTCACACCTTGATTCAATAGTCAAACTGCCAAAAGCCAAAGAAAAAGGGAAGATTATGAAAGCAACAAAAGTATTCATCCTATGCAAGGAGTTTTCAGCTGACTTCTCCTCAGGTATCATGAAGGTCAGAACAGAGTAGGATGTTATAATCAAATTGCTAAAAGTAAAAAGACTATTAACCATATCTACGAACACTATCTTTCAAAAGAAAAATTGAGACATTCTCTGATACAGAAATACTTAGAGAAATCATTGCTAGCAGAATTGTTCTTCAAGAAATGCTAAAATCGTCATTCATTTGAAGTGAAAGGACACTAGACAATAATTCAAATTCACATGAAGGAATAAAAAAACTCTAGTAAAGGTAACTACATGTGTTACTGTGAAAGGGAATAAAAATATATTTTTGTTTATAACTTTTCTCATATCACACTTAAAAGATAACTACATAGAGTAATAATCATAAAACTGTATTGATGGGCTTATAATTAATAAGATATAATTTGAATGACAATAGCCTCAGAAAAGAGGGGGAAGGAATGAAGTGTCTTGGAGCAAAGATTTGGATGCTATTAAAATTAATCCCAACTGGACTATTTTAGGTTAATATGTTAACTGTAATCCCCAGGGCAACTAAGAAGAAAATAACTTAAAAACTGTGTAAAAGAAATAAGGGAATTACTATGGTACACTAAGAAATATAAATTTAACAAAATTAAAACAATAATAGAAGAATAGAGGAACTTTCCTTAGACTATACACAAATATTAACTCAAAATGGATCACAAACCTAAATATAAGAGCTAAACCTATAAAACCGCTTAATAGAAGCATAGTATTAAATCTTAATGACCTTGGGTTAAGCAGTGGTTTCTTAGATATAACATCAACAACACAACCCACATGATTGCAGAAAATATTTTCTAATCATAAATCTGAGAAGCATCTAGTACCTAGAATATATAAAGAACTCTTATACCTCAATGATTAAAAAAACTCCAACAGATAACCCAATTTAAAAATAAATAAATGCTATATATACACCTTTCTACAAAGAAGGGAGGAAACTGACCAACAAGCACATGAAAAGATACTCAACATCATTAATTACTGGGAAATTCAAATCAAAATCACAATGAGATACCACTTCACATCTACTATGGTGGCTATGAGACAGTAACAAGTGTTGACAAGGATGTTAAGAAATTAATACTCTCCTAGATTGCTGGTGAAATTGTAAACAGTGCAACTAGTTTAGAAAACAGTCAGTTCCTCAAAGGATTAAACATCAAGTTATCTTATGACCCAGAAATTTCACTTTTAGGTTTATACCTAAGATAATTGAAAACCTATATCCACACAAAAACTTCTACACCAATGTCAAAGTAGCATTATTTATAGTATTGAAGCTAAAGGTTTATCTAAAGGCTTATCAGCTAATGAATGGACAAGTAAAATGTGGCATACCCACACAACAGAATACTGTTCAGCTATAAAACGGAGTAAGTACTAATATATGGGTGAACCTTGACAACATTAAGCTAAGTGAAAAAAGCCAGACACAAGAGGCTACATACTGTGTGATTCCATTTATGAAATGCCCAGAATAGGCTAATCTGTAAAGAAAAAAAGTAGATTTGTGGTTTTCAGGAGCTAGAGGGAAGGGGAAATTAGTAATGACTGTTAATATGTAAGTGGTTTCTTTTTTTAGGGTGAGGAAAATGTTCTAAAATTAAATAGTTGTGATGGGGCACAACTCTGAATATACTAAAAAACACTGAATTATATAATTTAAAAGGGTTAATTTTATATTATATAATAAATATTTTATTAAAAATATACCCTGCAAATAAACTGTAGGTGACTGTAGGTGGTGGGTGAGGATCAAGAGGCCTAGTCTACATGAGTAGTAGTAAAATTAATGAAGTAGTAAAATTATTCCTTTTTAAACTTTTGGTAAAACTGATTAGCTTATGTGTCTACATTGGCATATCAGAAATAATCAGTGATTCACAATCACTGCCTATCATGCTTTTCAGTAATGTGTAGAAATTTTACAGTAGAAGAGCGTGATTGTAAATTTTAGTCTAAAATATTCTACAGTAATTTGGCTGCTATGCATGTAAATGTAGAAAAATTAAAAGATCTTTTTTTATTTTCAACTTGGTACATATAAAAATTCTAGAGAACAACATGAAGTACTATACCAACAATGAATACAAAACAGAAAAAACTACTAGAGTTCTTCAAGATAAATAGTCTTTCGTTATTTAAATGATAATAGTTCATTTACTATTTGGTTGAGGCACTGGTTCAATAATACCTACTAATTAGAAGAAAGTGCTAGAGAATATAAAGCTTTTCCAGAATATCTCCATTGATCACAAAAATTTTAAGGCATTTGCCTAAAGTAGACAAGAAACCGGAAAGTATAGAGAGTATTCAGTGGGAAAGAGTTCTAGATATGAATGAGAACGTGGGAAAGTGGGCCACATAGAGAAGCACCTTCTCCATTTGCTTTCAGCTCTGTGGTTGAATCAATGATGATAATAAGTATTCTAATGAATTAGGTGCCCCCAAACTGAAAACAGAAAGAAATACTGGAAGTAAAATCCCAAGAAGTAGGCAACTCCTAGTGGTCTGTAATTGTATTAGTCCCTTTTTACACTGCTATAAAGATACTACCTGAGACTGGGTAATTTACAAATAAAAGAGGTTTAATTGACCCAAGGTTCTGCATGGCTGGAAGGGTCTCAGGAAACTTGCAGTCATGGGAGAAGGTGAAGGACAAGCAAGCACCTTTTTCACAACATGGCAGGAGAGAGAGAGAGTGAAGGGCAAACTGCCGCCTTTAAAATCATCAGCTCTCATAAGAACTTCCTCACTATCACAAGAATACCATGGGGGAAACTGCCCCCATCATCCAATCACCTTCCACCAGTTCCTTCCCTCAACATGTGAGGATTACAATCTGAGATGAGATTTGTGTGGGAACACAGAGCCAAGCCATATTAATAATTAACTCCAGTTTCTTATATTAAGAATTATTCCACTCTTATTTATTAAGCAATTAAGTGGAATTCAGAGTTGACAAAATGAAGCAGAGAGACTTGAAGTGACCTCATATTCCAGGAGAGGTCTGAAGATTTTCTTATAAGTGCAAAAATATACTTGGCTGTTCTTTATTGGATTGTGTCTCCTACTTCATCTTTCCAGACCATCCCAGAAGATCTATAAGATTCCATCTGGGAAATTACCAGGAGATCTTGGAAGGAAAAGAAGGAAGATTGTTGGTTGGAATAAAAACAAGGTTGAATGCATTCCAGAAAGCAGGGTTCTCAAACTTGTGGACAACAATCTGCAGAAGGCAGCTTTAAAAAACCAACTAGAAGCAACATGCAGAGAAGTAAGATATGATGTGAGGGAACTCCTCAAGAAAAAAGACAACTGATACACAGCAGAAAAATCTTGAACTAGCTCTCCTGGTAAGATAGGGGGGTCGCTCTGTAGAGAACATTCCTTCAGGATCTGTGAGGAAGACCAGAAGGAACAAGCAGAAGACTCCTGGAAACAAAGATGGTGGCAGTACCAGTGAAGCACTTCAGCCCCCTCAGTAGAAAAGAGCCCTGGCAGATCTCACTGTTGAAAGAGAGGAAGTATTTAAGAATAGAATGAAAGTTAAAGTGAAGATTCCTGAAGAATTAAAACCATGGCTTATGGAGGACTAGGACTTTCTTACCAGGCAGAAGCAGCCATTTCAACTTACTGCTAAGAAAAAGGTAGGTACAATTCTGGAAGAGAATGCAAACTGCAAGAAATCTCAGGGAACCATCGATAATAGGGAAAATGTGGTTAATAACGTGGCAGGAATTAAACAATATTTCACCGTGATGTTGGGCACTCAGCTGCTCTACAAATTTAAAAGGTCTAAGTATGCTGAAATACTCTTGGCTCACCCTGATGCACCCATGTCCCAGGTTTACGGACTACCACACCTACTGAGATTATTGTAAGAATTAGAGAAATGTTGGCCTATACAACCCCTGAAGAGAAGAGCCTTGCATCTGGTAAATAATTCTGTATCTCTGTTTACTGCCATTAATTACAAAGTGGCTTTTGCTTAATACCACTGCAAAGCCCTGTGCGGGTCTACAGACCACTCATTCTTATCTGTCTGGTATCTGGAAACATTTTTTGTTCTTAGCCTTTTTCTTGTAAGATTGATGTTCTTTAAAAATTATTAATGTATAACAGGGCTAATTGTTAATGTATAACAGGGCACAGTTTGTTTTCTGTGCTGTTTTAAACAGAAAATAAAAGAAGTGTAAGCTCCTTTTCTCATTTGAAAGTTGCTACACAGTGTATACAGTAATTAGAACAAAGAAGAAACATTCAGTAGAACATTTTATTGCCTAGTCGACAACAGTGCTTGAATGCTGGTGGTTCTATTTCTTTGATACTACACAATTTTCTAATATGTGTTAATGCTATGTGACAAAATGCCCTGATTCCAAGTGTCAAAGGTTCAACTTAATGTATATACCCCAAAATCCATGCTTTTTTTTTTTTTAATGGTTGTTGAAGTAAAACAGCCCATCCTCTGCAAGTCCACCTATGTTGTTCCTTAGGCATTCTATCTTTGCTCAAATTATTGAAGGATGGTGTCTTATTTCATGGTTTTTGTATTTGAGACTAATGAACATTCTAACATGATAAAGGCAATTATTATTGTGTAGCCATGGTTTTCTGAAAAAAGATATTTTAGAAATTGTATTTCATATCTTAAATAAAATTTGTTTCTACATTTGAAAGCCAAAAAACACCCCAATCAAGTCAGCAAATTAAAAGTCAGTTTGGTTGTGTCCTAACATTTAAAATACACACATGACTGTTAGTGTATACATACACACACACACACATACCCCTCAGTACATAATCCCCAAAATATGGCAATGGTCTATGCAGAAACACAAGATGAGGTTATTTAAAAATGCTCACCTATTTAGTAAGAATCTTTGCAATATTTCACTTTTTCTTCCTTTAGTGACTTTATATTACAGGTTCATAGGCTTCTAAGTGATATTATCTTTCACCATTCTTTGAAAAGATTTAGTATCTTTCCAAATTTAAGAAGTTACTAAGTTCATAAGAAGTTATGAAGTTCATAAAGTCTCACAGAAAAAAATAATTATTATATGCATGGCATTTTATAATTAATTTAGAATTTGTTCCATTTATAGTTATATTTGAATTCAGCATTCCCATTAGGAAGGCTAGGTAGATAGCCTAGTTTTAAGAAATTCAGAGCAACATAATAAATATAATTGCTATGACTGAAACCCAAATCTGGAAAATTTTTGTATATATATATTTTAAATTCTGTGTACCCACGATCTAGGAACATTTTAAAGATCATTTTTTAGATAATTTACACTACGCTGATATTTTAATTCTTGTCTGTTTGTAGTAAATATACACAAAATATCAAAATAAATCTCTAGGACACATCTGTTTCCTGTTCATTGTGCACATCATGTTATAAGCTTTTGGAATGAAAATTGACATTTGAAAACCTCAAGAAATGACAATAGCAGCAGCGATGATGTTTTTCAGCTCTCACTGCTAATGTGGGAACTGATTATTTATTTCAAAAGCTTTTATAAAATAAAGCAAACCTTGAATATATTCAGCTCGGAAATAAATCTTGAAATTATATGGTTACCAGGAACAGTAAATTAGAGTTTCAATAAATAACACAGTGATTTTCTTAAAAATGCTAAACATTTCTTAAATTCTTTCCCAGGTAGTTTTTGTTAATTTTGAGATGATGTCAAAAGTTTATACCCATATGTGTGCAACATATATACATCTATTATTCTTTCTTTTAGGTAACGCAGTGGTTAAAGGACCAGAATGCATTCCTAAAGAGGTGTATATTTTAAAATAATCTTATATTATGAGCAGGTTGCCAACTTTTGATTTGGAATAAAGTTTGTTGAAGTTTGCCTTTAGATCTTAACTAGCTAAATTAAGATAGCTTAAATTAAGAAATTAGGAAATCTAAATTAATTTAGATTTTGTTAACACTTTAAAAGGTCTAATTTAAGGACTTGAAATTTAGAATTCTTTAGATGAGGAAACATGCCTAACATTACCTTATTTGAAATGGAATCTTTAATATTTAAACACATATCAGACATCAAGGACTAAAAAAAATTATACTGAGGCAAAGAAGAAATTATCTTTATTTCATTTCCTCTCTCTTCCTTCCCTTTTTCATTTCCTTCAAGGGAAAGTTTCTGCAGCCTTAGACTCTTTTTTTGTAGAAATCAAAGGTCCCTCCCTAGGAATGAGGTCTCTCTGGTCACACAGATAAACATATGCATATATATACACACACATATATATACACACACACATATATTTATACGTATATACATATATATACACACATATATATGCATGCATGCGTATATGTATTTACCTCCCACTCTGTCAGCCATGTCCCAGAAGGTATTAAAAGTTACAACAGCAGGAGTTTGGGTAACATGAAATAAAGGAGATGTTTACTGAGGTGTACACAGATCAGAGGAAACCAACAAACCATCTTGAGTCACCAACTCTTTGCACCCCCAGACCTCAAGGTGCAAAGGAAGGAGCTAGCATTACCAGTGAGAACTGAGTCTTGAAAGGGAGTGGATATCCAATAGAAGCTGTCTTTGTGGAAGGGGGCAGTCAGTGGTTTGAGATGGGGGAGGGTAAAGTTGTGTGCAGGGTTAGAGGGAGCTAGGCAGGGCATAAGAAATGTTTGACATCTTTCTTTTTCTGCCCTCCAATATCCTGCCAGTGGCCCCCACTGGCCTAAGCTTCCAGGGGGCAAGGGGATCCCATCCATAGGGATCAGTCCTCCTGCAACACAGAGCTGGGTGGAAAAGGGTCCAGAATGGATCTAGGGGAGCAGTGGCAGCAAATGGAAAATAACCAACCCCCATCCCCAGTGCTTCATTTTCTCAGTTTGGCTGCCTACTGACCAGGCAAACTAACCTCTCCCAGCTCTGACTGTGTGCTTACATAAGTGACCATTTCTTTATCTGGGGCTACAACATGAAAGCAGGCAAGGTCACCCTCTGTCCTGGCTTTCAAGCCCTAGACCCCGTATTATGGATTCTGGTGCTTGGGGGTGTTTTCCAATAGGTCTCTCTAAAGTTAGGCTCCCCGTTTCCCAGAGTTAATTGACCAGGATGAGTCAAAGTCAGGACAGTAATCATCTTGAAGGAGAGATCCTGGGGGTTCTTATACAGAACTATGTATTGATCCACTTTCATGGAGACCAGTTATTCTCCCAGAATGACCCTTAACTCAGGTGGGCCACAGTCCTCTCCAGTAACTTCGATTAGATAAAGACTTTGGTTATCATATTGGTTCATACCTCACAGTAGAAACTCCCCAGAGGTGCTAAGGTACTCTGTGCTCAAAATATCAGTGTATGTATTCCAGTTAGACAAGAATTCACCAGGCTAGGCCGGGCGCGGTGGCTCACGCCTGTAATCCCAGCACTTTGGGAGGCCGAGGCGGGCGGATCACGAGGTCAGGAGATCGAGACCATCCTGGCTAACATGGTGAAACCCCGTCTCTACTAAAAAATACAAAAAATTAGCCGGGCGCGGTGGCGGGCGCCTGTAGTCCCAGCTCCTCGGGAGGCTGAGGCAGGAGAATGGCGGGAACCCGGGAGGCGGAGCTTGCAGTGAGCCGAGATCCCGCCACTGCACTCCAGCCTGGGCGACAGAGCCAGACTCCGTCTCAAAAAAAAAAAAAAAAAAAAAGAATTCACCAGGCTAGAAAGATCCTTGTCCAAAACTCCAAAATATTATGTTTCTATAAAATGAAAAATTTTTTATATCAAACTCAATATTCGATTTTGGTTAACACTAGAGGTTCAGAGCATATACACTCTTCAATGTATATACATGAAATAAACTTTTCTGTATTACTTTTGTGTATTGCTCTGTTTCTCATTTTAAGAAAGAAACTGTTTTGCTTCAAGATGCTGGAATAGTCCTTAAAAATGTGATCTGTTTGGTGTCATGTAAACATGGGCTAACATGAAGATAATTTAATATTACTAAACATTGTTAAAGAATGTGATTTTGCCCATGCTTTGAAGGTTATTAGACGCACCTCTCTAAGATATCAGGGAAAAACTGTAGCTAACACATGGAAATTAGCTGCGGCTTTCCACTGAATGACACCATTGATCCAATGTACTGCTGTTAAGCAGAATTAAATTCTTCCAAAATATGGAGAAAATTTTGACTAGAAAATTTGTGATTGCTATTACTACAGTATGTCCTTCTGTAGTTTTAGTCTTAGTCAAATATATAGTGATTTTTGTTTTTGTTTTTGTTTTAGAGATGGAATCTCGCTCTATACCCCAGGCTGGAGGGCAGTAGCGTGGTCTCAGCTCACTGCAACCTCTGCCTCCTGGGTTCAAGCAATTCTCTTGCCTCAGTCTCCTGAGTAGCTGGGACTACAGTAGCCCACCACCATGTCTGGCTAAGTTTTGTATTTTTAGTAGAGACGGGGTTTCGCCATGTTGGCCAGGCTGGATGATAAAATTAAAGAAGAAAAGAATTCAATAAGAGAATGCTTAAAACATTCAAAACTTACAAAATAGAGGAAATAAGGACATTAGAATGTTCGCTTTAGAATGAGTGAATGAGCAGCCCTTGAGATTTTACTGCTTGATGGCTCAGAGTACTCAAAATTATCTTGTTTGTTAAAATGTGTATAGAGAAAGATCACGAAATATCAGCTAAAATCTTGTCTTTAAATTCAGATTTTAACTGGATTGTTTACCAACCCAGTGATAAACAATGAGATTCTCTTTTAATTGCTGTGGTAGAGATAGGGGTGGGGACATGGAGACGAAGGTGGGAAATGTTAAGGAAGGGCGGGTTGCCTAGCCAGACAAGTCAAAGGAGGTAGCTGGAGATCAGCACAACCTAAAGGCACCACAACCTGCTGTGAGGGCACAAAGGAAGGGACAATAACTATTTTTTTCTGAGTAGCTGAACAAAAGGGTTATGAAATGTTACCATGCAGGAATAGGACTCTGAAACCTGGAATTTTGTTTCAGTTGTGAAAACTCTGAGGTCAAGGGGAACACAAATAAAAGAGTGCATTTGTGTCACTGGAGAGAGGCTGATAAAAAGCTGAACTACCGGGACAGGGACACAGAGCAGGGAAGAGGGGTGGCACAGAGGCAATCTTGTGCAGAGAGAGTCTGAAGTGGAACAAGTTCGTTTAAGTGCAGTTTGAAATTGTAATTTAAAACTTCTAAACATATATTCATATAATCAATAAATTTTTAAATTTGTTTATCACTAGGATCTACCACTTGTTATTCAGGAACCTGCATGCAGTCTTCAGAACAGTGGAGAGAATCAGGGAAGCATGTGCTTTAATTTTTTAACTAATTCACTAAACTAATAAATACTTACAGAGTACCTACTGTATGCAAAGCATTGTAAGACCGCCATAAGAAATCACTTAATATCATTTTGTTCTTTAATTTAGTAAGACTTTTTTCATGCTAGTATGTGTCTGTTTTAGGTATTTTGTTATATATGCAAAAAGGAAACAATTGTCAATGTGTTTTGTGAAGATAACTTTCCTAGAAAAAAAGCCATGACCTGCTGAAAAAGTTTTGGACTGCCACACTATGACATAAAAACTCAGCCTTGTAAACAAGGATTTCTGGAAGTTTGATATACAAGGGCCTCCACCCATTTTCCTGTCACACAGGATATAATGGCTTCTGTTATAATGTAGTGCAACACTAAATAACTGGAGATCACTGAGTGTGTTACTAATTATTTGGATCACTCAAAAGAGCTACATTTACAAGAAATCAAATGACCTTTAGTAGATAGAATGTACTGATGTCAAATTTTTAAAAACCAAGACTATGTTATGAAACTTTTCAGGCGTAGAGATTAAAGTTTCATATATACCAAGAAAAGTTTTGTTCTGAAAAACCCAAATTTATAGTTTAGGTTCATATCTAATAATTTTCTTTTTTTATATTATACTTTTTGTTCCAGGGTACATGTGCACAATGTGCAGGTTTGTTACATATGTATACATGTGCCATGTTGGTGTGCTGTACCCATTAACTTGTCGCTTACATTAGGTATATCTCTAATGCTATCCCTCCCCCCTCTGCCGACCCCAAAACAGGCCCCACTGTGTGATGTTCCCCTTCCTGTGTCCAAGTGTTCTCATTGTTCAATTTCCACCAATGAGTGAGAACATGCGATGTTTGGTTTTCTGTTCTTGCAATAGTTTGCTGAGAATGATGGTTTCCAACTGCATCCAAGTCCCTACAAAGGACATGGACTCATCCTTTTTTATGACTGCATAGTATTCTATGGTGTGTAAGTGCCATGTTTTCTTAATCCAGTCTTTCATTGATGGACATTTGGGTTGGTTCCAAGTCTTTGCTATTGTGAATAGTGCTGCAATAAACACACATGTGCATGTGTCTTTATAGCAGCATGATTTATAATCCTTTGGGTATATACTCAGTAATGGGATGGCTGGGTCAAATGGTATTTCTAGTTCTAGATCCTTGAAGAATCGCCACACTGTCTTCCACAACAGTTGAACTAGTTTACAGTCCCACCAACAGTGTAAAAGTGTTCCTATTTCTCCACATCCCCTCCAGCACCTGTTGTTTCCTGACTTTTTAATGATCACCATTCTAACTAGTGTGAGATGGTATCCTATTGTGGTTTTGATTTGCATTTCTCTGATGGGTAGCGATGATGAGCATTTTTTCATATGTCTGTTGGCTGCATAAATGTCTTCTTTTGAGAAGTGTCTGTTCATATCCTTTGCCCACTTTTTGATGGATTGTGTGTTTTTTTCTTATAAATTTGTTTGAGTTCTTTGTGAGTTCTGGATATTAGCCCTTTGTCAGATGAGTAGATTGCAAATATTTTCTCCCATTCTGTGGTTTACCTGTTCACTCTGATGGTAGTTTCTTTTGCTGTGCAGAAGCTCTTTAGTTTAATTAGATCCCATTTGTCAACTTTGGCTTTTGTTGCCATTGCTTTTGGTGTTTTAGACATGAAGTCCTTGCCCATGCCTATGTCCTGAATGCTATTGCCTAGATTTTCTTCTGAGGTTTTTATGGTTTTAAGTCTAACATTTAAGTCTCTAATCCATCTTGAATTAATTTTTGTATAAGGAATAAGGAAGGGATCCAGTTTCAGCTTTCTACTTATGACTAGCCAGTTTTCCCAGCACCATTTATTAAATAGGGAATCCTTTCCCGTGTTTTTGTCAGGTATGTCAAAGATCAGATGGTTGTAGATGTGTGGTATTATTTCTGAGGGCTCTGTTCGGCTCCATTGGTCTATATCTATGTTTTGGTACCAGTAACATGCTGTTTTGGTTACTGTAGCCTTGTAGTATAGTTTGAAGTCAGGTAGCGTGATGTCTCCAGCTTTGTTCTTTTGGCTTAGGATTGTCTTGGCAATGTGGGCTCTTTTTTGGTTCCATATGAACTTTAAAGTAGTTTTTTCCAATTCTGTGAAGAAAGCCATTGGTAGCTTAATGGGGATGGCATTGAATCTATAAATTACCTTGGGCAGTATGGCCATTTTCACGATATTGATTCTTCCTATCCATGAGCATGGAATGTTCTTCCATTTGTTTGTGTCCTCTTTTATTTCACTGAGCAGTGGTTTGTAGCTCTCCTTGAAGAGTTCCTTTACATCCCTTGTAAGTTGGATTCCTAGGTATTTTATTCTCTTTGAAGCAATTGTGAATGGGAGTTCACTCATGATTTGGCTCTCTGTTTGTCTGTTATTGGTGTATAAGAATGCTTATGAGTTTTGCACATTGATTTTGTATCCTGAGACTTTGCTGAAGTTTCTTATCAGCTTACGGAGATTTTGGGCTGAGACAATGGGGTTTTCTAAATAGACAATCATCCCATCTGCAAACAGGGACAATTTGACTTCCTCTTTTCCTAATTGAATACCCTTTATTTCTTTCTCTTCCCTGATTGCCCTGGCCAGAACTTCCACCACTATGTTGAATATTAGTGGTGAGAGAGGGCATCCCTGTCTTGTGCCAGTTTTCAAGGAGAATGCTTGAGTTTTTGCCCATTCAGTATGATATTGGCTGTGGGTTTGTCATAAATAGCTCTTATTATTTTGAGATACTTTCCATCCATACCGAATTTATTGAGAGTTTTTAGCATGAAGGGCTGTTGAATGTCGTCGAAGGCCTTTTCTGCATCTTTTGATATAATCATGTGGTTTTTGTCTTTGTTTCTGTTTATATGCTGTATTATGTTTATTGATTTGCGTATGTTGAACCAGCCTTGCATCCCAGGGGTGCAGCCCACTTGATCATGGTGGAACAACTTTTTGATGTGCTGCTGGATTCGGTTTGCCAGTATTCTATTGAGGATTTTTGCATCGATGTTATCAGGGATATTGGTCTAAAATTCTCTGTATTTGTTGTGTCTCTGCCAGGCTTTGGTATCAGGATGATGTTGGCCTCATAAAATGAGTTAGGGAGGATTCCCTCTTTTTCTATTGATTGGAATAGTTTAAGAAGGAATGGTACCAGCTCCTCCTTCTACCTCTGGTAGAATTCAGCTGGGAATCCATGTGGTCCTGGACGTTTTTTGTTGGTAGGCTATTAATTATTGCCTCAATTTCAGAGCCTGTTATTGATCTATTCAGGGATTCAACTTCTTCCTGGTTTAGCATTGGGAGAGTATATGTGTCCAGGAATTTATCCATTTCTTCTAGGTTTTCTAGTTTATTTGCGTAGAGGTGTTTATAGTATTCTCTGATGGTAGTTTGTCTTTCTGTGGGATCAGTGGTGATATCCCCTTTATCATTTTTTATTGTGTCTATTTGATTCTTCTCTCTTTTCTTCTTTATTAGTCTTGCTAGGGGGCTATCAATTCTGTTGATCTTTTCAAAAAAAAAGCTCCTGGATTCATTGATTTTTTGAAGATTTTTTGTGTCTCTATCTCCTTCAGTTCTGCACTGATCTTAGCTATTTCTTGCCTTCTGCTAGCTTTTGAATGTGTTTGCTCTTGATTCTCTAGTTCTTTTAATTGTGATGTTAGGGTGTCAATTTTAGATCTTTCCTGCTTTCTCTTGTGGGCATTTAGTGCTATAAATTTCCCTCTACACACTGCTTTAAATGTGTCCCAGAGATTCTGGTATGTTGTATCTTTGTTCTCATTGGTTTCAAAGAACATCTTTATTTCTGCCTTCATTTCATTATGTACCTAGGAGTTATTCAGGAGCAGGTTGTTCAGTTTCCATGCAGTTGAGCGGTTTTGATTGAGTTTCTTAATCCTGTATGCTAGTTTGATTGTACTGTGGTCTGAGAGACAGTTTGTTATAATTTCTGTTCTTTTACATTTGCTGAGAAGTGCTTTACTTCCAACTATGTGGTCAATTTTGGAATAATTGTGATGTGGCACTGAGAAGAATGTATGTTCTGTTGATTTTGGGTGGAGAGTTCTGTAGATGTCTATTAGGTCTGCTTGGTGTAGAGGTGAGTTCAATTCCTGGATATCCTTGTTACTTTCTGTCTCGTTGATCTGTCTAATGTTGACAGTGGGTTGTTAATGTCTCCTATTATTATTGTGTGGTAGTATAAGTCTCTTTGTAAGTCTCTAAGTACTTGCTTTGTGAATTTGGGTGCTCTTGTATTGGGTGTATATATATTTAGGATAGTTAGCTCTTCTTGTTGAATTGATCCCTTTACCATTATGTAATGGCCTTCTTTGTCTCTTTTGATCTTTGATGGATTAAAGTCTGTTTTATCAGAGACTAGGATTGCAACCCCTGCCTTTTATTGTTTTCCGTTTGCTTGGTAGATCTTCCTCCATCCCTTTATTTTGAGCCTGTGTGTGCATCTGCACATGAGATGGGTCTCCTGAATACAGCACACTGATGGGTCTTGACTTTTTATCCAATTTGCCAGTCTGTGTCTGTTAATTGGAGCATTTAGCCCATTTACATTTAAAGTTAATATTTTTATGTGTGAACTTGATCCTGTCATTATGATGTTAGCTGGTTATTTTGCTCATTAGTTGTTGCAGTTTCTTCCTAGCCTCGATGGTCTTTACATTTTGGCATGTTTTTGCAATTGCTGGTACTGGTTGTTCCCTTCCATGTTTAGTGCTTCCTTCAGGGTCTCTTATAGAGCAGACCTGGTGGTGACAAAATCTCTAAGCATTTGCTTGTCTGTAAAGGATTTTATTTCTCCTTCACTTATGAAACTTAGTTTGGCTGGATATGAAATTCTGGGTTGAAAATTCTTTTCTTTAAGAACGTTGAACATTAGTCCCCTTCTATTCTGTCTTGTAGAGTTTCTGCCGAGAGATCTGCTGTTAGTCTGATGGGCTTCCCTTTGTGGGTAGCCCGACCTTTCTCTCTGGCTGCCCTTAACATTTTTTCCTTCATTTCAACTTCGGTGAATCTGATAATTATGTGTCTTGGAGTTGCTCTTCTCGAGGAGTATCTTTGTGGCGTTCTCTGTATTTCCTGAATTTGAATGTTGGCGTGCCTTGCTAGGTTCGGGAAGTTCTGGATAATAGCCTGCAGAGTGTTTTCCAACTTGGTTCCATTCTCCCCGTCACTTTCAGGTACACCAATCAGACATAGATTGGTCTTTTCGCATAGTGCCATATTTCTTGGAGGCTTTGTTCATTTCTTTCTACTATTTTTTCTCTGAACTTCTTGCTTCATTTCATTCATTTGATCTTCAATCACTGATACCGTTTCTTCCGGTTGATTGAGTTGGTTACTGAAGCTTGTGCATTTGTCATGTAGTTCTCGTGTCATGGTTTTCAGCTCCATTAGGTCATTTAAGGACTTCTCTACATTGATTATTCTAGTTAGCCCTTCGTCAAATCTTTTTTCAAGGTTTTTAGCTCCTTTGCAATGGGTTCGAACTTCCTCCTTTAGCTCGGAGAAGTTTGAACATCTGAAGCCTTCTTCTCTCAACTCGTCAAAGTCATTCTCCATCCAGGTTTGGTCTGTTGCTGGCGAGGAGCTGCGTTCCTTTGGAGGGGAAGAGGTGCTCTGATTTTTAGAATTTTCAGCTTTTCTGCACTGCTTTTTCCCCATCTTTGTGGTTTTGTCTACCTTTGGTCTTTGATGATGGTGATGTACAGATGGGATTTTGGTGTGGATGTCCTTTCTGTTTGTTAGTTTTCCTTCTAACAGTCAGGACCCTCAGCTGCAGGTCTGTTGGAGTTTGCTTGAGGTTGACTCCAGACTCTGTTTGCCTGGGTATCAGCAGTGGAGGCTGCAGAAGAGTGAATATTGCTGAACAGTAAATGTTGCTGCCTGATTGTTCCTCTGGAAGCTTCGTCTCAGAGGGGTACCCAGCCGTGTGAGGTGTGAGGTGTCAGTCTGCCCCAGTGGGTAGTGTCTCCCAGTTAGGCTACTCAGGAATCAGGGACCCACTTGAGCAGGCAGTCTGTCTGTTCTCAGATCTCAAACTCCGGGCTGGGAGAACCACCACTCTCTTCAAAGCTGTCAGACAGGGACATTTGAATCTGCAGAGGTTTCTGCTGCCTTTTGTTTGGCTATGCCCTGTCCCCAGAGGTGGAATCTATAGAGGCAGGCAGGCCTCCTTGAGCTGTGGTGGGCTCCACCTATTTCGAGCTTCCTGGCTGCTTTGTTTACCTACTCAAGCCTCAGCAATGGCGAGAGCCCCTCCCCAGCCTTGCTGCCACCTTGCTGTTAGATCTCAGACTGCTGTGCTAGTAATGAGGGAGGCTCCGTGGGTGTGGGACCCTCTGAGCCAGGTGCGGGATATAATCTCCTGGTGTGCAGTTTGCCAAGACCCTTGGTATAGCGTAGTATTATGGTGGGAGTGACCCAATTTTCCAGATGTTGTGTGTCACAGTTTCCCTTGGCTAGGAAAGGGAATTCCCTTCCCCCTTGTGCTTCCCATGTGAGGCGTTGCCTTGCCCTGCTTCAGCTCTTGCTCCATGCGCTGCACCCACTGTCCAACATACTCCAGTGAGATGAAACTGGTGCCTGAGTTGGAAATGCAGAAATCACCCGTCTTCTGTGTCACTCACTCTGGGAGCTGGAGGGTGGACCTGTTCCTATTCGGCCATCGTGGAACTGCCACCCTGATAATTTTCTATAAGTCAGAATTAAGAGCTAAGCTCCTGCCTTGCTTAATCCATGCTTTCTAATATAACTTCTGCTAGAATGAACTGTCATTTAACAGAATTTTTTTAGCTGTGGTGACTTAGTGGGATTATTTTAACCCAGTAGCTTACTCAAATCACATTATATTGTCATTTTACTGAGCTTTAGTTTTGGAACCAAGATTTTACATGCTGTTGATGAATATATCTACTGCAGTCTGTGTTGTAATTGAGTTCTGGTTTTGGGGCCATCAGTTAATAAGAGAGATTAATTAATCATGTTTGTTCTTCTGTTGGCATTAACTAAGTCCACAAGAGTATGGCAGGACTGTGTAGAAATGAAGATTGTTTACCTAACGTGAAATATTTATTTAACACTATTCTGCTAGGTAAGTGACTGCTGGTCTCAGAGAAGAGGATTTGTACACAAAGTTATTCATTTAGTCTTCAGAATTTATTGGGCATCTACTATACCTGAAGCTATTCTCGGGTATTAAATAAGATCAACAAGTCCCTGCCTTCATGAAGTTAATTTTTCTTGTTGTTGGGAGGAGATAAACAATAAATAAATACATAAATACATAAATGGTTAAACATGTCACATAGAAATAATATTACACAAATAATTACAATAGAATAGTGGCCACTTTCATTTGAATTGTCAGAGAAGACATGTATAAAAACAACACTTAATGTGCTTTTTGAATGAAAAGAAGTCAGCTTTGTGAAGATCACATAAGGATCATCGAAGTTTATCTGAAAAACAAAAACAGAAGTAAACTTAAAATTGTTTAATGTCACAAATTTCCCCTTACCCCTCCTTAATGAATGTGTACACCTTTATTCAAGAAGACTGGTGAATGTGTATAGATTTTGAGCGAAAGTAATGTTAGAAAAATAACTCCAGGAGCAAGTTGCACAGAAGACGAGTTATTTGTAGAGGCAAATATAAAGTAAAAATGAATTATGGCATGAATATGTAGAGGTTGTAAGAAGAAGAAGAATGTGAAAAAAACAGTGATTCCCTTTTATTTCTCATCTCTCTCTCCTCCAGACCTGAAGATGCAAAGTATTAGCGGATGCATCTTGAACAAATAGCATGTGCTATTTATGTAGGGAGAGGAGGAAACTGTTAGGAGATTCAGGTCACTTTCACCCATAGTTAGTGTTATCATTTTATTTAGAATCTGGAATTGGGTTCTATCTTGTGAAAAGTAACTTTAAAGAATTAAATTGAGTATGCATATCTTAGAGTTAAACATTCTTTAATCAATAAGAATAAGTGAGTAACAATCCAATTGTATGCTTCCTGACTCTCCTTTCACAGTGACAATGGATTTCTCTTTTCTTTCCTTTTCTTTTCTTTTATGAGTGAACTAGTATGAAAGTATCAGTTCTTCTTACACTGTGGTTTCTCTATCTTTCGCAGAAGCCTGAATGTGAAGCCGCCAGTGGGCCGTGGCTTCTTAGGTTGCGTTTTCCATCTCAGAGTCACTTATCAATAGCTCTTTACAATTGGAGAAAAAAACGCACAGCAATAAATTTGGCTACTAACTGGAATGCTTAAAAGTTAACCACGAAAATCTATGAACCAACTGTTTTCCAATTCTAGTTTGTGGTACATAAGCTGAAATTACACACAAAAAAAAAACAAACAAAAAAAGCAAAACAAAACAAAACAGGTGAATTTGGCTCACGTCCAGAGTCACCACTGTACCAGACCAATCCAGAACACTTATACCAAGTGTCCAAGAAGAAAAACCATGCCTGGCCTTGAGAAATGGAGTGGAGAATTCATTCGTATTTTGAAAACCTGTAGGTTAAATTTTAAATGTCTGTTTATGAGGATTGCCTGGAATCTAGCCTTCCCCAGAAGAAAGGGGGAAAAGAAAGGCATTTCCTTTTTTTAAGCAGAAAAATCCCAAATCTTGCAAAACTCCATTTTAAAACACTTGGCCCCATCTGGTGTGAGGGGTAGTAAAGCATCTTTGTGAAGATTGAATGCATCATATTTTATTGTTCAAATTACCAATATTTTGCTAAGAAAATGTTTAATAGACTTTATTGTTCCTTTTGAGACAAAATAAATCCATGCTTAATAAAAGTGCAAAAATTAGACAGTAAATAAAAATGAAAATAATGCATAGTCTTGCCATTAAGTGATAACCTCTATTAGTAACATTTATAATCTTTAGAACTTTTTCTATGCGAAAGCCAGGTACTGTGGCTCATGACTGTAATCCTAGCTACTTGGGAGGCTAAGGGAGGAGGACCGTTTGCGCACAACAGATCGAGGTTGCAGTGAGTTATGATCATGGCACTGCACTCCAGCGTGGGTGACAAGAGTGAGATCCCATCTCTAAAATAAAAGAAAAAAAGTTAATGTTCTATACATATATGTGCAGTTATAAAAATGCAACCATATTATGTGTATTATGTTCTTGTAGTCTGTTTTTTATTATGTAATTTCACTATTAATCTGTTTTTAATTACGAACATATGTTCATGCCATTGAATATACATTGACAACACCATTTTTAATTACAACATTTCATTACATAGATTTGCCATGTTATTTTCTGTTGACCACTTAAGTCATTTCCAATTTTTCTTACATAAACAATGTTTTAATTGACATACACATGTACCTAATTGGGTAAACAGAGTGCAACAAAAGCTCATGTGATGGATCCTTAGTCCAGTATAAGGAAGTCAGCAAAAGGTTCTCAGAAGTGGAAACCTGCAAGATGAGACCTCAAAGCTGAGATCTGAGAAGCCCATCTGTAAATGATGACGAAAAATAAGCTGAACATCCTTTCTAAACCTAAGCTGAACAATCTTTGTTTATTCTTATTCTTTCTTTAATCATTAATTTAGTATGATATTTAAATGGTTTCATGTTCTCACTGACCCTCAGAATCCAGAAATAAATCTTTTACTCTTTTCTCTCTTTTTCTCCCTCTGTATCATCTTAATAACAATGTAGTTATTTGCATAGGAACAATAAAACTTATTCTCCTAATTTTCTGGCTATCATTGAATTAACTGATTATGCAACCAAATTATTTGAATCTTTTGAAGTGTCGTATTTAGGAACAGTCAGTCTCCTTTTGTCAGATATAAAAAGTCCATCAGTAACAAATAAAGGTTGTGCTTAGGTAGACATACAGGATCGATGACTACAAAGCCATAACAAGAAACAGGTCAGATGGCTTGCGGGGTCCGGCTTTACAGTTAATAAATTAATTCACAGCCCAGAAACCCTGCCTATTCGGCGGGATCAATTTTTTTTTTTTTTTTTTTTGAGAAGAAATCTGGCTCTGTCGCCCAGGCTGGAGTGCAGTGGTGCCATCTCATTTACAGCTCCGCCTCCCGGAGTTCCACGCCATTTCCTGCTCAGGAGATACTCAGTAGGTGGGACTACAGGTGCCCGCCACCATGCCTGGCTAATTTTTTTATATTTTCAGTAGACACGGGGTTTCACCGTGTTAGCCAGGATGGTCTGCATCTCCTGACCTCATGATCCTCCCGCCTCGGTCTCCCAAATTGCTGGGATTACAGGCGTGAGCCACAGCGCCTGGCCCGGGATCTTAAAAAAATAAAACTTGACCAGCATTTTCCCCATCTATACTCATTAGAATCTTAATCATACCATCTTCCCTATAGAACCTCAAAAGGTGATCATGGATTAATCATGAATCATGGATTAATGTGCCTTGAGTTTGGCCCAGTAGTTAGGAAATCCCAGGAATTGGCAAAGACCAGAAGAGAGAATAGTAAAAAACATGCAAGATGGGACTCAAACATCATGATTTATGTGACAGACAGAAAAAAAAGTAAAGATTAAATCAAGACCCATATGAAAGATAAATTTCCACATTATAACACAGCTGTGGAGGGGTCATGATATGAGTCAGAGAAAATACAAAGTGAGGGATTAGGATTCCTAGGTCGCAAATAGTGATGTACCAACTGTGCTGGCTTTAAAATAATATTTCTGGCTGGGCGCCGTGGCTCATGCCTATAGTTTCAGCACTTTGGGAGGCCAAGGTGGGTGGATCAACTGAGGTTAGGAGTTCGAGACCAGCCTGGCCAACATGGCCAAATCCCCTTCTACAAATATTAGCCTGGTGTAATGGTGCATGACTGTAATCCCAGCTGCTTGGGAGGCTGAGGCAGGAGAATTGCTTGAATCTGGGAGGTGGAAGTTGCAGTGAGCCGAGGTCATGCCATTACACTCCAGCCTGGGCAACAGAGTGAGACTCTGCCTCAAAATAAAATAAAATAAAATAATAATAATAATAATAAATAAAATAATGTTTTTGCCAACAGTTCAGTCATTAATCAAATCGGAATGTGGGCAAAATTGTATTAATATTTGCTTACTTTAGGTTGTGTAGAATTTTATAAACAGGTTTTGTTTAGATCATAGGAAATTATTGGCATATGAAGCAATACTTTTGTCTGTTGCCTCTATTTTGTGTGGGGTAGGTGGGTGACATTGTATTGTGGAAAACAAACACTGCAGCATACAGGACATGGGTGCACAAAAGCTCAGGGTAAATAAGAGGAGCTAGAGGTTGTAAAGAAATATTCTACAGCAGGTCAACTCTGCCCACCTGACTTCCAGTGCAGACAGTCTGTCATTTTTAGCAATATTTTAAGGACCAAAATAATGAAGTAAGTATTTGCCAGAAAGAAAGCTGAGAAGTTTGCTCAAAATTTGAAAAATTAATTTTGCTTTTTTCAGATAGAGCACTGTGATGAAAGAGACTAAAGAAGCTTTCAACAGTTTATTCATGTTCCAAGAGACTGTTAGTGTGCCTAGTGTCCAAATTCACCAGACAAGTTTTGCTGCGAGTTTTCCAAGCTAGGTTCATTTCATTACATGACAAAGGAAATGATCAACTTTGTAAAGAATTTTTCTGCTTGTGACCGTATCTTACCAGTTTATGCAGGAATTTCAAACAAAGTATGAAAAATTTGCTAGTTTTTGTGCTATCAGGCAGATAGGAGGTGAAAGAATTTAACTACATATTGATACCAAGGAATTTTTGGAGTTCAGAAAATCTGCAAGAACTAACTTGTAGGACCAACCCCTCAGGACTCATAGTATGATTCTTGTTTCTTACTGATGTGAGAAGAGAATGTCACAGATTAAACTTAAAATTAAAGGACAGATAAGCTACACAAAAATAGCTCTGCTTTCTTTAAGGAAGTGAAATATTCAGATTCAAACTGAACTTGTGGATTGACTCAATGCACATTTGTTTCCTTTTTATGATATTCCCTGAATTCAGTAGAGATATAGATTGCCTAGATATACAGATATGTTGGTGTAAACAAAGGCCCAGTTATAGAGGAAGTTCTGAAGTTACAATAAATCTGAAACAAACTTTAAGTTTTGGCAGAGGCTCTTGGAAAATAAACACCAAGATTATTTTTTAGGTAATTACAGAAATGTGGTATATCTATAAGCCACAATATCCAAAGAAACTGATGAAATTGTGCTATGGTTTCAATGTGTTCCCCAAATTTCATGTGTTGGAAACTTAATTCACCAAATCTTATGTTGACGGTATTTGGAGATGGGGTCTTCGGGAGATAATTAGGACTAGATAAGGTCATAGGGTAGGGCCCTCTGATAAGACTGGTAGCTTTATAAGAAGAGGAGGAGAGACTTGAGTTGGCCAGCTGTTGCCCTCTCCTCATGTGATGCCCTTCACCATGTTATGAGACAGCAAGAAGGTCCTCACAAGATGCCAGTACCATGCTCTTAGACTTCTCAGCTGCCAGAACTGTGGCAAATACATTCCTTTTCTTTATAAATTACCCAATTTGTGGTATTCAGTTATAGCAAAAGAAAATGAACTATGACAAACTGTAAGTGAACTTTTCTTAACAAGATGACATACTAATGCCATTTGAGAGATGAGTATATCAGTTTTGAAACTATTGATATACTCAGCTTATGGCCAAACACCTAGAAATTACCAACATAAATCAGAAAGTCATCTTTGGTGATGTCAACCTAGATTCAGAATTGGAGTGAGTCCTGAAAAATATTCTTTACCAATTTTAGGAATAAAAGACTCAACCCACACTAGTGGATTTCTGGTTACATCATGTGACAGTTAATATTGAGTGTCAACTTGACTGGATTGAAGGATGCCAAGTATTGTGTCTGTGAGTGTCTTGCTAAAGGAGATTAACATTTGAGTCAGTGGTCTGGAAGAGGCAGATCCACCCTCAATCTGGGAGAGCACCATCTAATCAGCTGCCAGCATGGCTAGAATAAAAGTAGGCAGAAGAAGGTGAAAGGGTCTGATTTGCTTAGTGTTCTGGTCTTCATCTTTCTCCCGTGCTGATTGCTTCCTGCTCTAGAACATCAGACCCCAAGTTCTTCGGCTTTCGGACTCTTGGACTTACACCAGTAGTTTGCCAGGGCCTCTCAGGCCTTTTGCCAGAGACTAATGGCTGCACTGTTGGCTTCCCTACTTTTGAGGTTTTGAGACTGGGACTGATTCACTACTGGCTTCCTTGCTCCTCAACTTGTAGGAGGAACTTTACCTATTGTGGTAAAGCCTATTGTGGAACTTTACCTCGTGATCGTATGAGTCAATTCTCCTTAATAAACTCCCTTTCCTGTATACGTATATGCTATTTGTTCTGTCCCTCTAGAGAACCCTGACTGATAGACATGGTCATTGTTGAAAATTACCTGGAACAAGAGGCCAACTCAGTTAGGAGTCCCTCAGTATGGGCAGTTCCTTGAGATGTAAAAAAAAAAAGAAGTAAACTTTTAAAAAGTATAATTATATAATCTAATTTAGGCTAATATTTATATTCTGAAAGGGAATAATCACTTGGTCACAGAGGAAGCTTTAAAAAAACATGAATTTCTCAGTAGTTCTTGTTTTGTTTTGTTTTGTTTTAAGAGACAAGGTTTCACTCTGTTGCCCAGGTTGAAGTAAGTCGTGCAATCTTAGCTCACTGCATCCTTGAACTCCTGGGCTCAAGTGATCCTCCTGCCTCAGCCTCCCAAAGTGCTGGGATTGCAGGCATGAGCCACTATGCCCAGCTAGCTTTTTTATGTACCACATAGTCTCATCTTATTTTCTGTTTTTGTCCTATCTGACTCTCTCCTCTATTCTCATTATTGTCTGAACAATCTCATTAAATTAAAATTGAAATTTTAAACATATAAAAATTAAAATCTTATAACATCAAAAATTCAAAACAGAGCAAGTCTGGTTGCCATAATAAAAAGCTAGGTCTCTCCCTGGCTTAGTGGGTTCAAGTTGTAGTGCCCTTGAGCCAAGTGCCTGGCAATGTCACCATGAATTACCACTTCTCTGCAAGGAACAACTTACAACTGTTTCATTGAACGTGTAGTTGTTGGGTGTTATTGTGTGTTTGTGTGATGGGTTGGTGGTGAGCAAGGAAGCTGCAGAGATATTAGGCATGGCATGTGTCTGCTATGAGTTAGGAGTACTAGTAATATTCTTCAGAAGAGAAAGCAAACAGGAAGCCCACAACTTTCAATTACTATATATGAAGTGAGTTAATAATCATGACTATAAAACAGGAATCACAAACTCAAGTAAAGCCATGGGCTAATATATGAAAAAAAAACCAAAACTGATTTTAGTTGTTTCTACACAGAAACATATTGTATGCATATTAAAACATAATAATATAATTAATTTCCACAAAATAAATGTGATTCTTCTCACCATATTCTTTAAATTCATTACCACCTTAGTTTATTTTTTCCCCAATTTTGATGATGACATGAAGACACAAAAATATTCTACTTAAGATAAAAATGCTGATCAAATTAGTATTGATTGGAAACTAACATTTTCTGGTGAAAAAGACAGAGAGAACTGGGGTGAACAGGAAACTCTAGGCCTGTGTAAAGGCCTAGAAGTTGTTACTTGATCCAATTGATTGTTGCCATTTAACAAATGGGCTTGTATTGCAAGATCTTCCAGTGTTCTCCACTGGTTTTCAGACTGGAGCTGTATTATCAGCTCTCCTAGATCTCTAGCTTGTTAACTGCAGATCTTAGAACTTCTCATCCTTTGCAATAGCATGAGCCAATTTTTCATAATCTCTCTGTCTCCATACATATATATACACACATATATTTATAATATCTATCTCTATATATGTACATATGTGCTATTATATATATAAAGTTTTATATATATATAAAGTTATTCATTCTGTATCTCTGAGAACTCTAATACACATAGTGATTAGAAAAGTGGGCTTGTTGGGAGACTGAAAAGGAGTTGGCTTCCAGGGAAACTCAATTTAATACACTGATTTTTGAGCAGATATTCCTCATATAATAAAGTAAATGGTGAGATCTTAAAAACAAACAAACCAACAAACAAAAAAAACAAATTAAATCCAAGAGATTTGAAATCAGGAAGAAACAGGTAAGCAGAAAAGCCAGCCATCTCCCTTTGGTGTATGTTGCTGCATCTGTGAAATTAAGGCCTAGACTAGGTCAGATGTTTTCAAACTTGTCTCAACTTAGAGAACTTACAGTTAGAATTCTGTTTTCCAGATACTATACAGTTTTAGTGGAATGTCATGTAATCATTATTTTTAATTTTTTTAGACAAAGCAGGGAAAATTGCACTAGTAGAAAATGTAATTAGATGTAGGCAAAATAGAATTACAACCATTTGATCATATCTATGATAAATCCAGTTGTTGCAATAAACATTTCTAGGATTTTCTATTTCTATCTCCTTGCTTCTTGTTTATTAATATTTGATATCTCAAAATGCTTGTTAGTTGTATTTCTCCGTTTTCATGCTGCTGATAAAGACATACTTGAGACTGGGTAATTTATAAAGAAAAAGAGGTTTAATGGACTCACAGTTCCATGTAGCTGGGGAGGCCTCATAATTGTTGAGGAAGGTGAAAAGTATGTCTGACATGCTGGCAGGCATGAGAGAATGAAGAGCCAAGTGAAACGGGAAACCCCTTATAAAACCATCAGATCTCATGAGATTTATTCACTGCCATGAGAACAATATGGGGGAAACTGCCCCCCATGATTCAATTATCTCCCACCTCATCCCTCCTACAGCAAGCGGAAATTATGGGAGCTACAATTCAAGATAAGATTTGGTTGGGGACACAGCCAAACCATATCATTAGTTAAGTGATTGCAGTGCCAATACCTTAAGAGAAATTTATGAGAAAAAAAAATGAGAAAACTTTTCCTATTGGCTTTATGTTTTCTGAAAACTGGATAAAATATTACGTTACTTTATTTTATGGTGGGAAACCTTGGTCTAGCTATTGTGGGAACATAGTTTGAGGCCCACTGGAGTAGTGTTTCCTATGGCCTCTTCCAGTTGTAACATTCAATGTGTCTACATTTTTTAACTGTGGCCAAGCAAGATTCATGCCCTCTTAGTTGGAGAGAAATTCTCTTACAAACAAAATATAGCTGTGGGCTAATGTCTGTTGTTGAAATTGAGGAAAAAAACATTGGAGGACAAGTGCAATGGTTGAAATGCATGCAAACTTTGTCCTAACAACAAACTTTAGTGGTTTATCAAACTTCTTTTTCATCAAATTTCCACTCAGAAAGCTTTACTCTTCATTTTATTTATTTGTTTTAGTGTCTACTACCTATTAAGAAATTCTCTATATGTTGTGGATAAAGCAATGAACTAAACAAAACAAAACAAAATCCTATCTTAATGAAGCTTATATTTTGGTGGAGAGAAATAGACAATCAATAAAATATAAAAAAATAGTATTTTAGATAGTTAATAGTTTAATGGAGAAAAATGAAGCTGAACTAGAGAAAAGAGTGTATGTGAGGGTATGAGTGGCAAATTTAAGACAGAGTAATCAGGAAAGGTTTCATTGCAAATATGATGTTTGAGCAAAGGTGGGAGGAAGGTCTGTCTTAGTTCTAGCTGTTGTAACTAATTACCATGGACTGGGTTACTCTACAACAAACATTTATTTCTCATAGTTCTAGAGGTTGAAAATTTCAAGATCAAGGTACCAATAGATCTCATTTCTGCTGAGGGCCCTCCTCCTGGCTTGTAAATGACCATCTTTTGGTTGAAACCTTACATAACGGAGAACATAGAGAAAGAGATCCTGTGTCTCTGCCTTTTTTTTTTTTTTTTTTTTTAATAAGAGCACTAATTGTGTTATGAGGACCCTGCCCTCATGACCTAATCTAACCTTGTTACCTCCCAAAGGCCCAATCTCTACATACCATCACATTGAAAATTAAGATTTCAACATATGAATTTGAGAGAGACAGAAACATTCAGTCTATAAGATCTATGCTAGAATGTAGGGTAAGAAACTTACAGCAGAAGGTCCCTAAGGCAAGAGCATCTTTGGGAAGTTCAGGAGACCACTCTGTTTGGAATGGAGTGATTAAGGCAGGCCGTGGTAGAAAGATGAGGTCAGATTATGTAGGGACTTAAAGGCCATTTAGAGGATTTGGCTTTTATTCAGAGATGGAAGCTAGTAGAGAATTTGGGGTGGAAAGGTAGCATTAGTTGATACATTTTTAAAGAAATTTTACCATTATTATTATTATATTTGTACAGACATGGCCTTGCTATGTTGCCTAGGCTGGTCTCAAACACCTGCACTCAAGTGATCCTCCTGCTTCAGTCTCTCCAAATGTTGGGATTACAGGTGTGAGACACGGCGCTCTACCAGACACATTTTTTAAAGCATCACTCTGTGCTCTTTCCAGATATCGTACAGTTTCAGTGGACTTTTATGTAATCACTATTTTTGACTTTTCAGACAAAGTAGGAAAAATTGCACAAGTAGAAAATATAATTAGATATAGGTAAAATATAATTACAACCATTTGATCATGTCTGTGATTGTATTAGTCCATTTTCATACTGCTATGAAGAAATACCCAAGACTGGGTAATTTATAAAGAAAAAGAGGTTTCATGAACTCACAGTTCCACATGGCTGGGAGGCCTCACAATCATGGTGGAAGGCAAAGAAGGAGCAAAGTCACATCTTACATGATGGCATGCAAGAGCGCGTGTACAGGGGAACTCCCCTTTTTAAAACCATCAGATCTTGTGAGACTTATTCACTATCACTAGAACAGCAAGGGAAAAACCTGCCCCCATGATTCAGTTACCTCCCACTGGGTTCCTCTCTTGATACATAGGGATTATGAGAGCTATAATTCAAGATGAGATTTGGGTGGGGGCACAGCCAAATCATATCAGTGATAAATCCAACTGTTGCAATAAACGTTGCTGGGGTTTTCCATTTCCGCCTGCTTGTTTGGTGGAAATATATACCATATGTCCAATACTGTGCTGTGGTAAGGACTGACACAAAAAGAAGTGAGAAAACAATTTCAGTATCCTGATATGGCATGATAGTGGTCAGAACACGGTGAATGTGATGAGAAGTTGCTAGGTTCTGAATGTATTTTAAAGATAAAGTCAATAGTATTTGCTTGAAGAGATCAGATGTGGGGTGTGAGAGAGAGTTGTTGAGTGTGACTCCAAAGTCACCAAAGGCAAACTTTCTTATTTGCAAACATTTCTATGTAAATCTCAACATCTTGTGAAAGTATGTGATTATATTACACTCCTTGGAGTTCCTTGTCAGTAGGCCATTGTTCCCTCTTTGTTTCAGAGAATACTAAGATCAGAGATAGGACTGGGACCCATATCAAGATTACCTACAGCCTGTTGGGTTACAAGGGGACTATCTACTCCTATGAGTTCACCATTCTTCTCTCTTATGTGGTCCATAAATTTATCTCTGACTTCTGCTACCCTTTCATGCGATTGTCCATCCGGTGCACTGAGCTGATTAACACCAGTCCTTATACCAAGTTGTATGCTCTGTGTCCCTGGATCCAGGGCCATCATCATACTTATCACCTGAGTCTTCACTTCAGTTGTTACGATAGGATTTTATCCAGAGTAAGTTTATAAATACCTGGGGCATGAATGATGGTTGAAATTTGCTCTGTGAGGAATAAGTAGGTAAAGCCCCAAGTGTTAAACAAATGTTAATTATTTATTATTATGGATGTATTCAAGGAATAATGTTGATTTAATCAAGGGTTTATTCCTGCTCTGTAGAGCTATACTGCCCATTATAGCAGCCATTAGTCACATGAAGCTATTTAATTTCAAGATAATTAAAACTAAATAAGATTTAAAAATTCCTTAGTCCTGGCCATAGTTCTATTATTTAATAGCCCCATATGGCTAGTGGCTACGTATTGGACACTGCAGAATGAGGAACATTGACATCATTGCAGATAGTTCTATTGGAGAGTGCAGCTACTGATTATAGGTGAGAGGAAGTCAGAATTAGGGGGGTCACCATACCATTCATATGAACAAGTTTTCACCATAGGTGAGTTGTCCTTCCTTATTTATGTGGAAATCTTTGGGAATTTCTTATGCCAGTGACCATATGCTATGTATCCAAGGGCTTTTATCATTATTATTATTTTATCATTATTAATGTTATGTTTATACAAACATGGCCTTTATCTTTATTCCTTAAAATATCTCTTAAAGGCAATATTATGTGCATATGTGGGCATGGGAAATCAAGAGCCTCTCACCACACTGCCATGAGGTATTCTTGGCTTTGGCTTGGTACAGCTCATAGAATTATTCAAATGACCCTTGCCTGAACTTAAAAAAAAAATGTACATTTTAAAGAAAACAAATCCCACATGTTTTAGTATATTTATACTTGTTCTTCCAGCTTTTGGTTTTAAGAGGACTTGTGGTATCTGAAAAATCTTTGGGAATTTTCACATGAAGGTTTACATTAAATTTCTTCTCCAAAAAAGGAAGTTAGGTTTGGTCATTGGTAAAATATCACAGAATCCCAAATGTTTTGTTTTGCCTTCCAAGCTCAGATTTGTCCATTTAGAGTGGGTGTCAAACTTGGCAGGAAATTTTCTTTCATTCATAGAGCTTAGACCATTAACAAATTCTTCTAAAAAGAGAAAGGACAGTGTTGAATAGTTTACAGTAAAAATGTTCAATTATTAATTATCATTTGTATGTAAATTGCAAACTAGGGACCATACACACTGTTGAGGCATAATTTGAGCTGGGGAAGCCCACCACCAATTGTGACTTTGGTGATGATGCAGTGAGCAAGCAAAGCTACAGTTGAGAGCCATCAGACTTTAGGATAACATCTAACATCATCCAGAGCTTTGTGAAGTAGCCCCGCCAGACAGATCCCATGACCCTACTACTCTGGCTATCATTGGTGGGTCTACAGTGGGCCCAAAGTTGGCAAATACACTGTAAGGTATCCAGGCTTGTAGAGCTCACTCCTTATACTGGGTGGGGTTTGGCCAGTAATACCAGTTCAAAACTAAATTACAAAATTTCTACTATACGTTGTGAACTCACCTCACATCAATTATTAAATCACCACTTTTTTTTTTTTTTTTTTTGAGACGGAGTTTTGATCGTGTTGCCCAGGCTGGAGTGCGATGGCACAATCTTGGCTTACCGCAACCTCCGCCTCCTGGGTTCAAGTGATTCTCCTGCCTCAGCCTCCCGAGTAGCTGGAATTACAGGCATGTGCCACCAGGCCTGGCTAATTTTGTACTTTTAGTAGAGATGGGGTTTCTTCATGTTGGTCAGGCTGGTCTTGAACTCCTGACCTCAGGTTGTCCGCCTGCCTCCGTCTCCCAAAGTGCTGGGATTACAGGCATGAGCCACCTCAATTCAGTATACTCAAAATCAAGTATACTGAAGCTCAGTTTATTGGAGTTATGCCTACAAGCAAGGTCACATGGAATTTTTTTACTCTCATGTTTGCTTTCTTTTAATAGATTACACTTTACTTTTCTTCTTATATTTTAATTTAAGACCTATAGAAAATATTATTTGAGCTATAGAAGGAGATGTAGAAACTGAGACAAGGTCTATCTGAGTCATCATAATACGGGAGCAAATGGTGCCTGTGGGCAAAACTGTATATGCACACAGGAGAATTGGTGGAGTTTTAGTCATCCCTGAGGCCGGATTTGCATGTGTAGCTGTATCCTAAATGAGATTACAGTCCTTCAATTCCTTGAATGATGTCTGGCCATCAGGCTGTTGAAAGTATTTCCTGTTCTTTATCCCCACACACCCTTTTGACAAATCCATTCACTGGGGAACATTGCTGGTATGCGTTTAAACCTGAGATCTCCTATCCTTTTAATGAACGTGCTATATTGAGTCATTATGAATTCTAACTTAAGTGTTCAAAGTTAAATTGTCTAACACACACTGTGATTTACAATAAGCTCTGAATAAATGTTAGTTCTCTTCTATTTCCTTCTTTGTATTTCTTTTTATTTAAAAATATTAATAAGTAGAGGTTTTGTGATTTTTATTCTAGTCTAGCATATGGTATTAGCTTCTTCCTTTAATTATAAATTCTGTTTCATAACCATTGCAAATTCCAGGGCGTGCATTTCAGGGAAGTTATTATAGTTCATCTGAGGATAAAATCATCGGCATTTGACCTCATGTCACCATTTGTAGCATGCTACAATGTCTCAGAAATATATTGTCTTGTCAAGGCCTTCTTACTTAATTAAATCTTCCTGTAAATTTATTGAAAGGCAAAGTAAGTAAATAGCAGCTATTGAAATGGTAATAATGATTTTATATTCAACAAAATCTTAGACATGAATATTGAAATAATCAACATCCTGTGATAATGCAAAATAAGAACAATGTGTTTGATGAAGTGTCCTATTTCTCTTTTCATAACCAACCCGCAGCCTTGTATATCATATCCCATCTTCTGGGACTCCAGGAGGAATGATTCTATTACTGCCCTCACCAACCTGAGTCCTAAGCCCTGTGGCCATTCAACCCAGCCAGAATTGAGAAATGGGGTCACATTCATTCCTAAACATTTATGTAGCATTTTTCTCATTGCATAGTACTGGCCTTAGACTTGAGCAAGCAGGGACCCTATGCCTCAGAGAGCCATGTACTTTAAAATGCTTTCCTTAAAGTGTTCTATGTCTCCCTGTAGTGCCTGGAACCAGCTGGGGTCAGCAGTGTCATCAGGGAGGGCTCAAAGTACGGCTTCAGCTTTTTCTCTCCTCTGTAGCATTCGATATGACCCTCAATCACAGCATAGACAGGGACAGAATGTTACCCTGGCACTATGGAGGGTAGACTCCAGTACGGGAAATAAATGGCAGTTACTGTGAGAGTCTCAGGGTGTGAGCTCTATAGAAAGACCCATTTTGGCCCGATTCTCTCCACTGAAAAAATGGTTTTCCAAGAGAATGGGAGGAAATAACAGAGGTCTGTCTTAGTGTGATGGGAGTTATTGATTCAGTCTGACCTAGTGTTCCAAGGACAGACCCACACCCTGATGCAAGGCTTTGAGGAAAAACCCAAGACCTCACCACAAGCTGTGAACTCTGGGCAGGGAGAGCTTGAAAGCCCTGTTCCTTTAGGAAAAGGAATTCTCTTTTCCTAAAGAAACTCTGTGAAAATTCCACACCAGCATCCTATGGTAGCAACCATTGCAAAATCATCCAGTGTCAATCACAGCGCTCTAAGGCCAACTTCGAAGGTATCTTCACTGATGAAGACAGAAATTCACTCCCTTGAAGCTTGCTATCTTTTAAAAGAAACATCTAATTGTCACCCTGCCTGATCAGTCCAGTATTTCTCTAAGATCAACCAACCACTACTTTGTCCTTGAGAAAATTTGTATCTACCTGGAGAAAACTTGCTGATCAGGGATAATGGTTTATCTCAGCAAAATCTCTTCTGCTTCATGATTGATTTTTTTTTTCGTTTACTATCTACACTTGGATATGCATAATAAAATATAAAACCATCTAAAAAATGTATTGCTGTCCAGTACAGTAATTCTGTCCTCTCTCAACTATGATAAGAACTGTCAGGATTTACTTACCTGGTAAATAACCTTCCACCCCTGTCACTTCATTACTGTTGTTTGAAATTTCAATTTTATGTTTTTATTGAAGTTTAAACATTTTTTTTTTATTTTTGTTTTTTGAGACAGAGTCTAACTCTTGTTGCCCAGGCTGGAGTGCAATGGTGCGATCTTGGCTCACCGCAATCTCCGACTCCTGGTTTCAAGCTATTCTCCTGCCTCAGCCTCCTGAGAAGCTGGGATTACAGGCATTCACCACCATGCCCATTTAATTTTGTATTTTTGGTAGAGATGGGCTTTCTCCATATTGGTCAGACTGGTCTCAAACTCCCAACTTCAAGTGATCCGCCCATTGGACCTCCCAGAGTGCTGGGATTATAGGCATGAGCGACCACGGCCTGCCGAAGTTTAAACATTATTTTAAACTTTAGAAATTATTTTTCATAGTCAATAGCTAATTAACATATTTTAACATTGTTTTATATTTCTTCTTCCAGATTCACTTGTCCACCAACTAAAACACATCTTAAATAAGAACTGTGTGTGTGTGTGTGTGTGAGAATGTGAGCATAAGTGTATCTGTATGTGTGAGTGTGAGTGTGACCGTGAGTGAGTGGATTATGTATGCGTGTGTGTGTATGTAGACTTTGTATATGTGAAAATATCTAAAGATATGTTAGTCTTGAATGATTTTTAGGCTGGGTATAAAATTATCGTTTGGCATTTATTTTCCCTTGCCTACTTCAGTGTTTTACCTATTTTCTTCTGGCCTCTATTTTGCTAATAAATAATATCCTATAAAATTTATTGTCATTATCCATAAGTAATCACTCTTTTTCCTCTGCTAACTTTTGAGATCGTATCTTCATGATTTTTATAATGTTTTCTTACAGAGATTTATTTTTTATTTAGTGGCCTTGTTTCTTTGCATCCCTCTAAAGCTGAAAATTTAGTCCTTCTGTAATTGTAAAAACTTCTCAATAATCATTTCCTTAAAGGTTACATCCTCACTATTACTTTTTTTCCTTCAAGATCTCCTATTTTATAAATGTTGCAGACTCTCAAACTAGCTTTTTAATAATATTTTCCTATTTATCTCTTTGTCTTTTCATGCTAGAATTCTTCAGTTCTGTGTTCCAGCTCATTAATTTATTCTTGGGCTTTGTTTTGTCAAGAAAATTTCTCATCTATTGCATTTTCAAATTCATTGACAATTTTTCTTCATTTCCAAAATTTCTAATTAGCATATCTATCTATCTATCATCTATCATTTCTGATCTTGCTGTGTTCATGTTTACTTTTGTTCAATAATTTTGTATTCTATTTATATAGTTACATTTTCTATTATCTCTTTGGCATCCTTAACATTTTTAAATCTTTGCCAAACTCTTCTTTAAAATAAATATCATATAGAAAACTTCATTAGTTTGATTGTTGATTTTGTTGACTGTATTTTCTACATATGTTTTAGAATTTTTGTATGATGGTTTATTTTGAATATTCTCTCTTTCTCTCTTGCTCTACACACACATACATACACACACACACACACACACACACACACACACACACACACACCCTCCTCTGCCAGGTTCCCAAGCAGCTCACCCTTCCTGGTCTAGGCGTTTTGTGGTTGCCTCTGTACACTTTTAGTCTCCAATACAGGACTAGGTTTTATCATCACAGTTTGAAGTTACCAGCCCTATGGAGCGGTCAGGAATATGAGAAATATAGGCTGCAGCTTGAAGGCAACTTGACTCAGTTTTAGAGAATGAAACTGTGGTTGTTTTCCTCAGTGCCTCCTTGAACCCACAATTTCTATGTGCCCTGAGCTCTATTCAACTACATTTAATAACATTTAATAGACATTACATTCTTGCTACTTCCTTTTGCAAGGGGAGGAATCTCACCAGATTTCAGCAGAAAGTGAAGCTCAAGTCTCCCCAATTATGAGAGGATTACTATTATTGACCTTTGAGCTACCGTTGCTTAGTGCTTTGCCACAACTACAAAACTCAGAAAATTGTGACTTCAGCTTTGATTCACCACTCTGTTTCTGTTCTGTTTCTCACCCATGTAGATATTTGTCTTATATTTGAGCCCAGCTGTGGTGTGTGTGCATGTGTGTGTGTCTGTTCATGTGTGTGTGTTTAACATTTTACCATTCATTGCTGTGTTAGGAAGAAGGTTTTTTGAAGCATACATTCTCAGTATCCTGTTGGCCCAGAGGCCTCCTTCTCTTTTTTCAAGCTTCTTGAAAAAGTAGTCTATTTGCAGTATCTCCATTTCTTTCCCACCAATTAAGACTTCTACTTATAATCGGGGGTCTGCTCCTATCAATGTAACTTCTCTTGCCAAGTCAAAGAAGACATCCAAGTTTTCTCCACATTTTCTCTTTCATTGTTAATATTACCCCTCCCGACTTCCATCTTATTCTTAAAGTAAACCTCCCTTTTTAATATAACTTGGGTGATCTTCTGTTACTTGCAAACAAAAAAACCTAATGACCAGAGCATTGCAAAAAGCTAGTCCTTTTAACGTTTCAAGGAAAATCTAGTTATGCTTCTCACTTGCATATAATGCTCTAGTGACTCCCTATCACACACCTGTGAGACAAAAGCTGAAATTCCTTAGTATGACGGTTCTCATATTCTGCACACTCCTTCTTTCGCTCCCTATCACATCACCTTCAAATCCCATCTTACACCTAGCACCAAGCACACATGCCTTCACCTCTTTACGCATACTGCCTCTACCCCTTGCCTGTAATGTCCTCCTCTTTTTACCTTGTTCTCTTGAGAAACTCCTAACTCTTCCAACTAAGTTGGAATGCCTGAGCTAAGTCAGGTATCCTGATGTATTCCTTTAAGGATATGTTTCCTACACATAGTTGACAATGTTTAAGATATATTAGTTGAAAGACTTTTGTACACATTATCCTGGGTGTTGGGCATTTAGTAGTGAGGAACAACAAACATGCTTCATGCCCCAATGAAACTTATTTATTAATGGAGGAGGTAGGCATTAATCGGATAATCCATGGGTAAAGGGAGGGATACCCCTGTGACCAGCGCTGTCATGATAGTCATAGTGCTATGCAATCCTATAATTAGAAAATGTGACCTTGTGGGGATATTGTTGACATTCTTCAGAATTAAGCAGCCCCTTCTCCAGTGTTATGTGCATGATTCTGTTGTTATGATTATCAAAATGAATTTAAATTTATTTGTTTATATGTCTTTCTCTACCCCTAAACTGTGAAGTCCTTATTCATTCTGAACCTCTGTCTTGAGCAGAGTATCTGGCACATAGTGGGCGTATATTGAAAATGATTGAGTTAAAGTATAACTGTAATCATAGATTGTACAGGATTTTACAGAGAATTTTTTATTCTCGTATTTAGTTTCTCTAGAACAAGAAGTTCGTGTCTAGTTGCTTTGCAAAAGAGTACCATTCTGTAATAATTATAAGCTTTTTCACATTCTTTCTTATAGGTCAGAGACTATTCTAGCAGTTGCTTGCTAGCTTTGAGGTTGGAAAATAGGGAACAGCATTCACTAACTTAATTATAAATTATTTGAAAGGTCAGAGCACAAGAGCCCAAACTACACTACTGCCTTTCAGAGAATGGAAAGTGACAAACAACTGCTTCATGAAATAAATACTGCAATGAGGAGAGAAAAAATAGCCCAACAACTAGATCAAACATTTCTGAAATAAAGAAGAAACTGATATGGCAATGTTAAATCAGTCTTTTATGATTTTTTGATTTTATATATTTTTAAAGGTTATAATATAAAAATGACCAGAGTATGGATGATGCATAGTTATTAGTTCATTCCTTTATATGAAATTAAGTACATTAAAAATGGTCTTTACGAAACCAAAATTATTTCCATATATTCGCACCCCACCCTCCTCCTTTACTAAACTTGGCCAAAGATATAAATTGTGCTTTGGGTTTTGATTCATTCTTCCTCCTAGTGATCTTCTGTTGAATGCTTCTCTAGGCAGCTGCCTCACAAGACTCATAGCCCAGAGCTGGAACCCATAGCAGCCACAAGCAGGCTAACAGCATGCATGGTCCATTTTTACATGTCTCACACAAAGTCCTGGTCCTGGGATGTCCTGAGAGGTCTCTGTAAGATTTAGAGATGGCTCAGAGGTCCTCTGACCCTTTCTTATCCTGTGTATTTATTTTTACCTGGTGCTATGGTTTGAATGTTTTTGTTCTCTTCAAATTGAATGTTGAAACTTAATACCCAATGTAATAGTATAAAGAGGTGCGGCTTTTACGAAGTGATTGAATGAGATTTAGGTGCCCTCATTAAAGGGCTTGACAGAGAGAGTTTGCCTCCTTTGTCCTTCCACCTTTTGCCATATGAGGACCCAGCATCCATCCATTCTGGAGGATGCAGCAGCAAGGCACCATCTTGGAAGCACAGAGAGCAGCTGTCACCAGACACCAAACTTGCTGGGCCCTTGATCTTGGACTTTTCAGCCTTCAAAACTGTGAAAACAAATTTCTATTAATTTATAAATTACCTAGTCTGTGATATTTTGTTATAGCAGCACAAATGACTAAGACACTTGGACAGCTTAAGATCTCAATAAACTCCCAAAAAGGTACCTTAGAATAGTTGAAAGACTTTTGAATTAGACAGACTTGGTTTGAATTATAGGTCTGTCACTTACTAGCCATTTTGACAAAGAGAAAATTTTTTTATGTCTTCATTTTTCTTTCTGCATAGAAGGAATTCATAAGGACCACATTGGATGCAACAGATATGAATGACCAGACATATATCAAGTATACATCAGGTATGTACAAAACTAAAGCTGAACATACATACACACACACACACACACACACTCACACACACATATGTAATCATGCTATTGGGGAATCCCTTATCCCCACTTGGCAGCAGAAAAATTAAATTTCTTCTAATATGTAAACAGGCCATTTCAGTAACTCCATTTCAGTCACTCCATTTATAATCATTTACTCATAGGTAAATATTAAGTCAGATTCTGCTATTACCATTTTATTAGTTCATGTTAATAATTCCTGGATCCTTCCTCCCTTTTATTAGGTTTGCCATTTTAAAATGGCAAAAACCACAATTACTTTTGCACCAACCTAATAAATTCTGACTTAAAACTCCCAGAGAGTCTCAGATATACCATTGCCTTGCAACAGGTTTAGTAAGAGAGGAGAGGAGAAGAGTATGCTTTCTTGAGGGGTTTGAGGAGCATGCCTGTGAGAATGGGGATGCATGTGGGTTTTCTTCATTTCCTTTCCTTATGGGTCTGATTGCTGCAGCCCTCAAACCTTACGGATTCATACTGGTCTGTCCTGTTGGTTTTTTTTATGGTCTTGGGCACTCAGATAGGCATCATTGTAGCCACCTGGCTCAGGCTCCTATAGGGAATGGATTCACCCCATTCCTTTGCTCTCCCACCAAGGGAGCTCTACCTTACAACTTTCTCTCAGCTTTTGGGAAGCCCAGGTCTCCCCACAATGCCAATGTTTGGTCCATAAGAAATGGAGAAAGGAGACTACAATAACATCCTATCAAATATAATTCGGTATTTTCTGTGTTCCACAGACACTGCTCTGTAACACAATTCAACTTGTGAATGAGATATCCATTTTTTCTGGTCTATAGACACCTCTGTGGTGGATCCTGTAGCTCATTATCCAGGTTCCCCTCAGGATGACAGAGCTGATTCTCCCAGTTGCTAAAAATTTAGGTGGCTTATGGCCCTTAGCCGAGTTGCTCTCCAAAAATTACCTTCAACCCAAAGTTGCTCACTCATGAGTTTGGTGTGGACATATAAAGCCCCAGTCCTTTTCCCCTTGGCCATCCAGCTCTCCTGGGACTGGCCAAAGCCTATCTTGCACTGCACTGTAGCTTACCTCATCCTTACCTGCCTCCTCCATCATCACAGAGGTTAATCCGTAGGTGTTTACCAGTAAAATTCCTGCAGCAAATTTTCATCTCAGAGTCTGTTTCTGAGGAATCTTCCCTAAGAGAGGCCCAAACCATTGCCAAATTTTATGAGAAAATGGGGTAAAAGGCAACAGAGAAAAATGGGAAGGGACAGCACTTTGCAATCTATAGCTCCCTAAATTCTGTTTTCAAAAGCCCTCTGTACCTCTTTCTCAGTTTTTCTATAACTGTGTTGGCAAAAACCAGTAAAGTTGTTCTGTCTTATTTGTCTCTTGATGCTGTTTGGTAGAGAGACAGATTCCTAGAATTGCTGTCATGTTAATTTTGAAGTTTAAGAATGAAATATCTTTTGTTCTTTGCTTGAGTTGAATGAGTTGAATTAGCTGCTCTTTAATATGCACATCTACCCAAACCACTGGGTGCAGGAAAAGGGAGAGCCAGTAGCCCAGGAAAACTCAAAAGAGCAACCCTTGGTCATATTTCAAAGCATGTATGGGTGACACACATAGTGCCTGAATTCCAAATATATTCCTTATGTTATTTATACTAAGTGTGATATCCTCTTTCTTCCACATTTGGTCTTTGGGCACCCAGATAGGCATCATTGTAGCCACCTGGCTCAGGCTTTTATAGGGACTTTTTTTAGTAACTCTTACGGAGGTCCTATGGACAACATGACTTCTATTTTATTGTTTAAAATGTAGACAAATAACTATGATGCAGGAGCACAAAATGAACTGTTACTTCTTTTTTAAAAAATTGAGATATAATTTACATCATAATAAGTTCATAATGTTAAAGTACATGATCTGGTAGTTATTAGTATGTTCACTATATTGTGCTGTTATCTTTCTATCCGGTTACAAACACTAATTTCCATTCTACTCTGAAAAGACCACTTATCCTTCAGCAGCCAGTCCTAATTTTCCCCTTCTATCATCTCTTTTGGCAGCCACTAACCTATTTTCTTTCTTTATGGATTTTTCTATTTTGGAATGTTCATGTAAGTGATATTATACAATATGTGGCTTTTTGTGTCTGACTTCATTTTTTTAACATAATGCTTTTAAGATTCCTCCATGGTGTAGCATGAAACAGTACTTTACTCCTTTTTATGGCTGAATAATATTACTTTGTTTGGTTATACCACATCTTGTTTATCCATTCATCAGTTGATGGACATTTGAGTTGTTTCTCCTTTTTGGCTGTAGTGAGTAATGCTGCAATGAACATTCATGCACATGTTTCTCTGTGAAAATATGTTTTTAATTTTCTTGAGTACATACGTAAGAGTGGGACCCTGGATTAAATGGCAAATATGTGTTTAACATTTGGAAAAACTGCCAGACTCTTTTCCAAAGTGTCTGTACAATTTTACATTTCTACAAGCAATGCATAAGGGCTCCAGTTTCTCCACATCCTCACCAATACTTGTTATTTTCTGTGTTAATCCTATCCTAGTGAGTGTGAAAGACTATCTCATTGTGGTTTTGATTTGCATTTTCCCGATGACTAATAAAGATGAGTATCTTTTCATGTACTTATTGGTCACTTCTATATCTTCTTTGGAGAAATGTCTGTTGAAATGTTTTGCCCATTTTTAATTGGGTTATTTGTCTTTTTGTTGTTGAGTTATAATAATTCTTTACATATTGGAGATGCCAGATCCTTATCAGATATATGCTTTGCAAATATATTCTTCCATCCTGAGAACTTTTAACATTATTGATAGTGTTCATTGCAGCACACAAGTTTCCAATTTTGACGAAGACAAATTTATCTACTTATCTTTGGTTTGGGGGCTTTCAGTGTCATATCTAAGAAACTGCTAATCCAAGTTCATGCAGTTTTACAACTATGTATTGTTCTAAGAATTTTATAGTTTTAGCTCTTACATTTAGGTTTGTGATTCATTTTGAGTTTAGTTTTTGTGTAAGTGGAGGTCCAACTTCATTCTTTTGAATTGTGGATATCTACTTCTCCTGGCACTATTTGTTAGAAAGACTATTATTCTCTCACTGAACAGTCTTGGAACTCTTGTTGAAAATTAACCTATCACAAATGTATAGGTTTATTTCTAGACACTCTATTGTATTCCATTGGTGTATATAATGTCCTTATGCCATGACCACACTTGCTGTCTTGATTGTTGTAGCTTTGTAGCAAGTTTAGAAATCAGGAAACTTTTCAAAATTTCTCCACTTATGTTTTTCTTTTCCAAGATTGATTTTTCTGTTTACAATTTCTTGCCTTTCCATATGAATTTTAGGATCAGCTTGTTCATTTCTGAACAAAAAAGTAGTTGGAATTTTGATAGGAATTGCATTGATTTTGTAGATCACTGTGGGGAATATTGACATCTTAGTAATATAAAGTCTTCCAATCCATTAACAAAGAATTGTTTCTATTTTTTAGATCGTCTTTAGTTACTTTCAACAATGTTTTGTAGTTTCTCTTTTGCTATTTTCTCTTTACCATGGTTCACATGTCCAACTTTAGAACCTGCTGATGCCTGTTCTGGGAATGGTTGCTCTCACCAGACCTGAGATCTAGAAGTAGTATTAGGAGAGGGGCAGGCATTGAGGGATTGAGCGAAAAAAAAAAAAAAGGTGAAAGCAAAAGGAAGTTCCTCGTAAAAGTCAGGAGATAGGAAAATGAATTTTATTTATAATCAAAAAGATTAAAGTCATTCATAAGTAATTCATGACAACATCCAGTACTTTAAAGCAACTTTTTATTTAATCAACAACCATCTTTTTTACAAAATCACTCTTGAGACTTAAATTCAATGATGAATGACACCTCTATTGTTCAAGTATTTCTTAAACTTCTTGTATCAGAATTGCATTCAGAAATCCTGGCATGAACTTCGGAATGTTCTCATGTTTGTGGTATCTTTTAAAGGTCATTACAGTTTTATTAAAAGAAGTAAAGTATAATTTATTGAGGTCACTTTCTTAATGGTAGTTGGAAATTGGCATAGTGAAAATGTACTGAAACGTTAATTTGTGCTTAGTTCTAAGGTTATCTTTTCCTTTCCAGTTTCTAAAGAGTATCCAGCTCTTTTGGTTCTTTTGTCTTAGGGGAGCTTTTAGTTTGTTCTCTGACAGCAGAAGGAGGGGTAGTTTCACAGCACATATGTGGTGAATGGGTTTTGAGTATTTAAAATCCCAGTCTTTGCAAAGATTCCTGTGCATATTTTTCCTATACAACATTTCTAAGATCTACATGTGCTTGTGGTCGGTGTTAGTATTAGAGAATACTGTGAGAGAGCCCTCCAGAAATAACTAATATTGGTTGTCATACAAGCCCATGTTGGTAAGTATTCTGTTAGATTTAATTAAATTTAAAGAAAGCAAAGTAATGTGACACTTCTGGCTTGTTTAAGTATTCTGTAGGATGAGATTCACTCCTCGATCACTGGTTCTGATACAAATTCCAGGCTCAGGCTAGGAGCACTGCAACTATGTTGAACTATTGTGAAATAAAATAACTTCTTTAGGGGGTGACTTTGAAGTGCAACATCCATTTGGATATAAGTTTTCATGGCATGGACTTAGGAATGTTCTCAAGTTTGTGGCATCTTTTAAAGGTCATTAAAGTCACGTAAGTTTGTAATAACTTGATATTCATGTGGGGTCAGAATTACATGCCGTTTAGACTGTGGTGCAATTCAAGGGACATTGGAGACAAGGATCATACCTCTGTTAGGTCTGGTTTCCTGCTACTTGTAGTCACAGGGGTTTTCTGGGGCACAAGGCATACAAATTATGATTCTGTCTTAGTTGCTTTTATTACTCAAGGGAAAAATTAACTTCAGATGCAGTTTGATATTAAGTTCTTCAAATATCATATTGATATGAAAATCATGAGTCTTATGGTTGGAGAGAAAAATCATTATTATGCCTCTTGAGGTTCTGGACTTTTAAATATACCTAATCTGCTCACACTGCATGCCACAGACATGCAAAGGATGATAGCAGGTTATAGCTTGAACTAAGGTATTTCCCCATAGCTCTCTGACTTGTGTGCTCAATCTGTGGTAGTTCTGTTTTCATCTCACTAGGTCTTCAGTTCTTTAGCTTTTTCATTTTGTCTTGTGTCTCAGCTGTAGGCTGTCTTTGATTTTGTGATCTGCAGTTAGATCCTCTGCTGCTGGATCTTCTTCCTTTCCCAATTCATTTGATTCAAATATTTTGCATTTTTCCCCCTGACTTTTAGTGCTTTTTCCAGATAAGAGACACTTACTCTACTTGTTTTTGTTCCTAAGAACACACATCATTATCATCTTCTGGGCTGGACTCAGCCTAACAATCAGAATCAGGCACATTCATTTATCTAGTCTTCCACCCTTTTGTATAGTCTGTCTATCTCTAAGTTACTAAAGAGAAAAAAGAAAGATTATTGTTTTAGAAAACCTAGACTAAATGATTTCTTCATTATAATGGATATCCACTCAAATTTATAGGTTGAAGTTCTAACCCCAGTACCTCAGAATGTGAGCTTATTTGGATATAACATCACTGAAGATGTAATTCATTATGATGAGGTCATAGTAGACTAGGTGTGATGGTTAATACTGAGTGTCAACTTGATCGGATTGAAGTATGCGAAGTATTGATTCTGGGTGTGTCTATGATGGTGTTGCCAAGGAGATTAACATTTGAGTCAGTGGGTTGAGAAAGGCAGACCCACCCTTAACCTGGGTGGGCAGAAGCTAATCAGCTACTAGCATAGCTAGAATATAAAGCAGGTAGAAAATTGTGAAAAGACAAGACTGGCCTAGCCTCCCAGCCTAAATCTATCTCCCATGCTGGATGCTTCCTGAAGAAACTTGGACTCCAGGTTCTTCAGTTTTGGGACTTGGACTGGCTCTCCTTGCTCCTCAGCTTGCAGATGGTCTATTGTGGGACCCTGTGATCATGCAAGTTAATACTTAATAAACTCCCCTACACACACACACACACACATATTTATGTATACATATATATACATATATATATATATGTGTGTGTGTGTGTATATATATATATTATATTAGTTTAGTCCCTCTAGAGAACCCTGACTAATTACACTAGGGTAGGCATCTAATCCAATATGACTAGTGTCTCTACAAAAAGGGAAATTTAGACACATAAATGCACACATGGAGAATACCATGTGCACATCAAGGCAGAGATGGGGTGATGCATCTATAAGTCAAGGAATGCCAAAGATTTCTGGCAAACCACTAAATACTAAAGGAGAGGCATGGAACAGATTCTTTCTCAGAGACCTCAGGAGGAACCAAACCTGCCAACACCTTGATCTTGGACTTTGATGTGGTTTGACTGTGTCTGCACCCAAATCTCATCTTGAATTGTAGCTCCCATAATCCCCATGTGTTGTGGAAGGGACCCAGTGGGAGGTAACTGAATCATGGGAGCGGGTTTCTCCTGTGCTGTTCTTGTAATAGTGCCTTTGCTCTTCCTTTGCCTTCTGCCATGATTGTGAGGCCTCCCCAGCCACGTGGAACTGTGAGTCTATTAAACCTATTTTTCTTGATAAATTACCAGTCTCGGGTATTTTTCATAGCAGTTTGAAATTGGACTAACACAGACTTCAAATCTTCAGGGCAATACATTTCTGTTGTTTAAGTCAACCAGTGTGTGGTGTTTTTTAAGGCAGACCTAGTAAACAATGCATGCTGTTAAACATAAAATTTCTATTCCTAGTTAGACAGAAGACCACTTCTCTTTTTCAAAACTATATTCTGAACTTGATTGATTATGTCACTTATCACATAGTCTCTATATTTTCTTGACCATCCAAATAAGTTGAGTGATGAAAACTTTATCATTTTTCTTTATTTTGAAATATCAGCTATAATAATGTATATGAGATATGGACTACATATGAGATGTGGAACATCCTCAGTTCACAAACTCCACCCACTTCATACACAACGTGCTTAGCAAGCAAATTAAATTCACAGATATACCAGTTTGGACTTATTTTGTTCTCATTTTCCTTTATTAGTGGTTTGACCCTGGCTTAACCTTGGTTTTGATTCCTTAACAAGGGATAAAATTTGGCCTAGCTCCCAGTTATATTTGGCCTTTTGCAAGTGGAGTCTTCCTTAGAACTTCCTTCCTCCCAATCCATGCCAATTAATTCATCAATCTTTTCTTAACTAACATTTCTGTAATCTCTGCATTTTCGTCAACTACTTCTAAGGCACCCATGTGAGCCAGTCACTGTGCTAACACTGAAAAGATAGCAGTAAGAAAGGAAGAAACAGCCCTCTGACACTGGGTTGAGGTTTACAGAAGAGTCACAGTGCAACCTTTTGTGGCTTGAATTTTTGTGCTATCTTCTCTTTGCTGCAAACTTCTATGATTACTTTAGTGATGAACCAATTCAGGCTTGAGTATCTATCACCTACTTACAGACACAGAAGATCCTGAAATTCTGGGTATATAAAGCTAATGAAAAAAAGGATCAAAAATTTCTTCCAGGCTAATATCCCCACTACTCCAGCAACCTAAGCCACCCACTTCTCTTTTCAATTATTAAAAAAGCTTTTGTTTTTATACATATACAGAGTTTAAGAAATCAGATAGAGAAAAAAGCACCCTGTTGGGAAGCAGTGGTCCCTTCTCCTACCCACTGTACCCAATGCTCCAGCCTGAGGCCCCAGAGCAACCATTTTCATCTCTTCAACTTTTTCACCCTATTTCCTACATATTTGTAGATAATATTCCTGATATGTCTTCATATATCACGATTATGTACGATTTACTAGCTTCCTTTGGTAGTCATTGAAAAATGTTGCCCTTCCCAGCATTCCCTTCCCATCACTTCACCCCTACTTGTCTTCTCTTCAGCCTCCCAGCATAGCTGTACCACACATTCTCTTTAGACAGGCATGTTAGCATGGTTATGGTTACATAAATAACATCCATCGCTTTTCCAAGTTTATTTCTCAGACAACTTTTGGCTTTTCCTACAGTTAATCATTGCCTTTTTGAAAAGACCTCAGTTTACAATGCAGACTTTGAATAATCACTCTATTTTTAGCTAAGTTCCTTCCCAGGGCCTTGCTTATCCTGATCCCTAGTGGCCCTAAACCCTGAGATCCTCAAGGCTTCTGCAGAGGGAAATGACTCACTGTCTTTGGTGCCTTTCCCCTGTGGAGACTTCAGCAGTCACTTCCTTAGCTCTATTCAGTCAGTAACCAGTCCTGTATCTACTTTGCAGTTTCAATATCACTTTTTCTACATTATAATTTTAAAGTAATTTGATAAAGAAAAAGAAGTTAACATGCATGTTCAGAGGCCCAAAATTCCTCTTAATAATAATGAATCTCTCTCTTCTGAACTCAAGACTAATAGATCTCTCTCACCAAGCCACCATGGAGGTAGACTCATTAAATCTCATGTCAAACATCTAATATAATATTCTACTCTTTGGAGGTTTTGTTTTGTTTTGTTTTGTTTTGTTTTTACCTTCTCTCTGCCTGTCTCTTCCTCTCTGTCAACTTTTTCCATTTTCCCAGTGGCCCTTAGATTGAGGGAAAGACATAAAATTGTATAATCTTCTCACTGGGTGAATATATACAAATTATTGTGCTAGAAAATTAGAGAGGCATCTAGGTGGCAATAATTTCCCTTATCTCAGTTCATCCATGACAAATGAAGGATTTTCTGAGATAATAAAGCACCACAAATTATACTAAAAAGAGAAAAGCTTTTCAAAACCAAGAGTCCTAAGGGATTAGTTCATCATCTCGCTTCATTTTTACTGATAGCCTGAATTTACATGCCAATATATTTGGATAGTTAAATGAAATGCCTCCTTTAGTTCAGGTGTTATTAGACCAGAGAGATGAGGTCTAAATTGTGGCTTTTCAGCCAAATGTAAACTTTCTGGCTGAAAATTGATTCCTTCTGCAGTTGTATTCCTGAACTACCTTATTTCTAATCTCATTAATTGCTTGACATGCATATCACAAATCAGGATTTTTGTTAAATAAATTAGCAGGAAGTACATACAGGAAAGCAATCTTATAATGGGTTAGTACTATCAAACAGTGTCACCATAAAGACTACTAAGATTCGTGCTCAGAGTATTTTGAGACATGTTGGCTTTAGTTCAAGTACAATCTCTTTCTTGTTGCTAGCATAGAGTTTGGCACATAGTACCTCAAAAATCCACCAAAGTATTTTACCCTCGGCATTGCCTTATCTAGCCCAGGCAAAGGCAATTTCCAATGGTTGCACCCTAATTCCACCTTCCAGGAGAGCATGATTCCATCCTCTAGAAATTGCCCTGCCTCATGTATATGCATGGAACAAAAAGGTCCATGATATCCATAGACATGTCTTCTATCATAAATGAACCACATCTGAGAGGAAAAGCCCCATTTTAAGATGCAATGTTGGGCACACTTTATATTTAGTGTGCCACAGTATCCCAAATGTCTGGCACAGAATTGACATGAAAAATATTTGCTAATTGGCAGCATGTCTTTGCCATTTTAGAACTTACAGTCTAACTGGCAAAAGAAACCATATAACAAGAAGTTATAGTGAACTATGATGATTACAGAGGGCGGTAAGGGCCTCACAGGGAGGCCCTTAATCCAGACCCGGGGAGTCAGGGAAGAGCTTCTGCAAAAAGTGGTGTCCAAGTGCGAACTGGAGGATGAATGGGGCTTACCAGCCAGGAGTGATAGAAGGAATATGGAGGGCAGGAGAGCGGTGCAGCAGAGAATGTCCCAGCAAGAAGGCATATCGTAAGATAAGGCTTGAAGAAGAGACAGAAATTGGAGAGGAAAGAAACTGACTATCACTGGAGAGTAGAATAAGTGGTGTGGCTAAAAATAAGGAAGAAGAGACAATAAGGGAGAACCATAAATCCATACGTAAGAGTTTAGATTTTATTCTAAGAACCATGAGTAACTATTGAAGGGTTTTAAGCCAAGGAGTGACAGAATGTAGCATGTCAGCTGGCATGATGTTCTCACAGGGATTTGGATTCTTGATCTTCAGTGGAAAGGTCGAGGGGCAAACATTATCTTTTTCCTTGGCCACATTCCGAGGTATATTTTACATATTGGCAAAATGAAATCCATAACTCCTACCAAATAATTCCTTGGATCTGATCCCACCTACTCTTCATTACTTTTTAGATTTCATGTGAAATTTACACCTGATGTTTATTAAGGTGCAATCCATATCTTAAGGCTCCTGAAAGGATGTGCCAAATAAGTTGCTCAAGCCCAAAATGTTTACTTTCCAGCTGTCCCCAACAATTTTATTATTATTTGTGGATAACATTTCCTAATATTTGGGAGTTTGAGAATTTATTACAAAAAAACCTCATGCTGGATTAGGTTTGATACTTAAATTCAGATATGTAAATAATTTCAGTTAGGCAATATCCCAAATTGGTATCTATTCTTTTTCAGAATTATTAGAATTTTGTAGCAGGATATTTTGTTATACCAGTCAATTTGATGAAGGAAGGCACTGAAATCTGCTCTGGTAAAACTGAACACAGTGATATCATGAGAGACTTTGTTGGAGTGTCTCCCCACTCCTTCCCATCAAGCATGTGTTTCTAAGTGCTGAAACAGCATTACCTACCATTCTCCTAAATAAGAGCTGGCCGGCCATGTAGCTGTGTCAGGTGAGCTTCTATAGTGTTTCTTCTGAGCACTCTACAGAAGTGATTCTGTTTAGGTGCCCTCTGTTGCTCCTCTTTTATCCCTGGACCCTGGTGATAGAATCCAGTGATGAAAGAAGCACAGAAAAGACTTAGTAATCAGATAGACTTGGGCTTAAATCTTCATTTTATCACCTTCCTAATATACTACCTGAGGCATAATCTCTATTTTTTCAGCTTCACTGTCCTTATTTATAAAATTACAATGCAATATCCAATATACAAGATTGTCTTAAGGATGAAATGAGACATGATGAATCAAGTGTCTAGCACAAGGCCTGGCCAATTTAATGCTCAATAAGTGGCAGCTACTGTTACACCCATGAGGAAAATGTAAACTGTTGGCATTTTTCCATTACAAAAACTAAGTGTGGACTTTAAAATTAGCCAACATTCCAGGGTACAGGAACATATATAAATCAGATGTGGCTTTTGCCCTAGGGAAAATCTCAAAAGACCGCTGCTTCCTGTCATCAAGAGGAAAATGTCACATGGATTGAGGAAGCAATGGTCTGTGTGAGATTTGAGATATTTCATCGTATTGTTAGTTTTCTTATCTGTAAAATTAATATTTACGTTAAATGACTTCTAGGTACCTTCAGCTCCATATTTCTGAAGTGTCAGGGATGCATTATAACCGTATTACAATTTTACTAGGGTCTAAGACCATTAAACATCTACGTTCAGCTAAGAACACAGTTATAGAGCCTTTGTGTTTGTGTGTATGTGTGTGTGTTTGTGTTGTGTTTGTGTGTGTGTTTGGTATCCACAGAGCATATAAAAAGATTCATAATATTTAAGGCTATGTATTTTGGGTTCTTCTGTTACCCCAACATTTCAACCATGATTACCACAGGGATTTCAACAAATGCTTACCCTTCTCTACCCATATTTATGATGACTTGACTTTGCCTCTCTGCTCAACAGTCTTATATAAATATGCCATACTTTTTTACGTGTATAAGTAATTCAAATGATTGATGTAATGTGTGTGTGTATTTGTGCACACATGTACACATGAATAAGTACGTGTGCACTTGTGTGTGTGCAAAGGCCTGTGCATAGAGACAGACGTCTCAACTTCAAGAGCTGACCTCAGTCAGGATAAAGTAATGTGATTTGGGGAGACTACAAAAGATCCTACCTGTTTTAAATTTATCTCCTACCAGCTAAACACTGACTTTTCTTTTAATGCCAAGCAATGAGTATCTCTTGGAAATATTATCTAACCCCGTGACTTCAACTACCATGTTAGTAATTCCTCAAAGCTCTAGCCTTCCAGAGAAAGCCCTAGCCCAAAAACATATATTTCAAATGAAACCAATGTATTCTGCAGACTACTAAAAAAGCCAGGTGACTGATTCCTTTTCTTCATTAATTCTGAGTACAATTTGCTTTCTTATTGATATGAATGGTTTATCTCATGGGAAATAGTATCTTTATTTATACAATCACCTTGTGTTTTGACAGACAGCTACTGAAAAACCATGTTGGTATGTGAAATAAGGGGAGCTGGCATTAGCATTTTTGGCATGAACTACAGGTCAGGCTAGAAATTGTTGGGGAATAAAAAAGTATAAAATAAGCAATATATGCATATAGAAAAGTACTCACAATTAGAAAAGTTGGAAATGACCTGGGTTATTTTTGATGACTAATACGTTTATCTAACACTTAGTAGTTTAAAAACATATGAGGCTCATGGCTATGATACGTATATATTTTTTTAGACTGGGCCATATGTTCAAACGAGCTTGCTATTCTGATCAAATTGCTACAAAATTTGGTTTTAGAAAAACTCTCAAGTCGGTTGAATAATTAACTTTACCAGCGTTTTTACTAACTTGGCATTTCTTTTCACTAATGAATAAATTAAAACAAACTGGTTTGTGTATGAAGAAAAGCTAAACCTATTAATGTGTAGTACCCATCTTTTGAAGCTGAACTCTCAAAGTTTAATATCAACATTTTTCTCAGGATTACATATATTTATTTTTCAATGCTAATTTCTTAGTAGATCTCTGCTTCTGTTACTTATAGCTTCAATGGTCAGAAATTCATCTGAGAAACATAGATGCAGTGGCAGAGAAGAGAAAATCAAAAATTGGAACAGAAGCTATAAGGAAGGAAATGGGTTTTGTGTAGTGAGAGAGAGCATGAGAAAGTCTGTGGGTGGGAGTTAGTATGGAGGAGAATTTGAAAGCAGGTGATGAGGTTGGGCCAAGTCACAAGTCAGGATGCTATTGGTTTTTAAGACTAAAAGCTTGAACCAGAAAGGCCAGAGTAAGGGAGATGGAAAAGTCCCTGATGATCTAAACCAGGAAATTGTGGCTGAGTAAGAGGAACAAGAGAATAGGTGAAAACTAGAGGTCAATTCCAGGTCACAGTTAGAAAAATTACCAGGAGAGCAGCAGCAGCAGACACATGTCCAAGAGATAAGAGAGCCTTGAAACCAAGGCACAGTCTATTCAGCGGAAAATCTCCTCTTGCAGAGGCAGGAAACAGATGATGTTATTTACAGAGCAAGAGCTTCCCAAGGCCTTGAACATTAAGGTCAATGCCAACCTCTACAAATCACCATCATAACAGAGCCCAAGAATGGGAGAAGGAGTAAGAAGGTTGCCCCAGAAATACTCAAAATTGGTCAGTCATTTCTAAGGCATGTATTGACTTTGTAATTATATTTTCCAAAGAAAAATTTGCCATCGCTGTCTTGACACTGTAATAAAGAGTCTGAAAATAGGAGAAAAGTATTTAATATTAGGACTATCTCAGAAAATCTAAGATAAACACTTGCTGCAGCTACTATGGATGGGACATAAGAAAAATGAAGAGTGATGTTAAGTAACATGCAAAATTATCATATAAATATAAACCTCAGATTCTCCCAAAAGTGATGAATGTGATCCACTGTTTCAATAACAACATAAGAAATGTGTTAACACATCTGATATTAAACCAGGACTGAAATGTCTGGCTAGGCCATCATGGCCACAGCAAAACAAATACCTAATTAGTCTAGTAATATTTTGTATTTTATTTTATAGAAAATATTTGTCATTGAGCATTCAATATAGTATGGAGAGCTAACACAAACACTGTAAGATCTCATAATTGAAAAAACAGAGCAGAGTGTAAAGAAAGTCATTTTTGGTCTCTAAAAAGGTAGATTAACCTGAAGCCAAATAATATACCTTAACAGTGCTGAAGGGAATAAAGTAACACACAGAGGCCACTATTGAAAAGGGACTTTTTATTACAAGTTCCTTTTAAGTCAGTAAAGCAAGACTGTTATCTGGGGGTTTTGATCTGCGGTTGATAATGTACTGATACTCTCACAAACATAAATGCCTATAAACAGCCCACAGTGCTTCAGAAGACCTTACTAGAAAGTCAGGGGCATAAAACAGTAAGAAAATCTAGAAAAATGAGTGTCATCAGAAATAAGTAAAGTTGAAACAGATGTAGGACTGTCCATTTTTTCTTTGGGATTTTAATTGTTTGAAGGTAATCTTCTAAGATCCTATTTCTAGAAATTTTCATTCAAATCAAGCCAGTATATGGTACTGAAAACCTCATGTGGTGACTTGAATGAGTAGCATATATTTTGCCCTTAACACGATGTACTTAAATATATACTTACACAGATTGTTTTCATAGCATCTTAAAACGTAATCTGAAGATGGCTTTCAAAGCACGCTATTCCTTTGAACCTTGGACAATAGTAGTCTGGTAAATTTCACAAAATATCCGGCTTTAGCAGGGAGAAGGCCTGCTAGTAGTTGCACAAGTTCCTGGGAAATACCTTAAATTTTTCCCTTTATGCAAATATGGGAGCAACTAAACTTGTGCTCCCTGTGTTTTAGAGGGAGCAGACTAACATTCCTTAGGTTCACCAACACAACCTACTCAGGGCAGCATAAGAATCCAGAGATTACTATAGCAACTTCGAATGCAGTTGCAGTGCTTCGTAAGGTGAGATTCAGGAGCCTTCTGTTCTAGGATCACCTTAGATACCAGTTAAAAATGCAAATCCCTGGGCCTCCTTCTAGATAATGAAATAGCATCCCTGGCAAGGAGGAATCATGTGAATCAGAATGCTTAACAAGCTCCTCAGGTCATTCTAATCTCTAAATTAGAGACATTAGTGGCTCTTGTAGTTCACTCTCTTGATAAAAATCTCAAAGGCATTGTATCATCTTGACTGTCATGATCTGGGAAGAGAAACAAACTTTTCCTATGAATCGTTATGACAATCTGAACCTGGAATCATTGCAGGCAGCCAGCACAGTGTAATCTGAGATGCTTTCTGCAATGGAGTTTTGCAGTTTCAAGTTGAAGATTATTTTGCCATTTCATTGTCTGAGACTCTGTTTTCCTCTTTATAGTTTTTGCCATCTGATGGTGAGGAAAAGACTTAATGATGCCTTTTGTTTTTGTTATTTCTGGTTTTTTTTTGTTTTTTTTTTAATTTACCCTTTTATTTAGTACCTCTTTATAATTTTACTATTCATTAGGTCAAATGAGGACCAAATATATTTAAGATTTAGTATTTTGTCTATGATACTTATGTTTTAGCATTCTTTACTCTCCCCCTTGCTTTCTTTGATCCTTTCGAGACATTTTAAAAAATGTAAACCACAGTGCACTGATCAGTAACATTTGTCTCTCAATATAGTAGAAATCTTTTACATCTTCCTCCAGGGTAGTTGTATTTTTTCTCCTTTTTAGCTGGTTTTCTGGCCAGTGATTATGGAGAGACCCTGGCCTTTCATTCTGCTTCTTTTCATATTGGGAGATAAGGTAATTAAGAGGGACATCACTGCTCCAGATGGGTTTCAGCTCCTGCTTCCAACTTGCAAATGTTAAATTTTCTCACAGTTTTTCTTCCTTCTCTCACATGGCCTCATAAAAGCACATCTTCATGGTTTTTGTGGCTCTCTCTAATAAAGAGGGGAGTATGCAGAAATCTCCTATATTCTACTTTTCTACTTTTCCTCGTATCCTTTTAATATTTTTTATGATTTTAATGTTGATATACTCCAAAAATAATTCACTTTATTGTATTTCTTTAGAATTTTCAATGACTTAAGTTGATCAGAGAGAAGTAGGAGGGTAGGTTAAAAAGGAATTCTAGACCACCGGTTTTCAAGACACTTGGTAACACATACCCCATTAAAGTAGTTAATAATTTTACAATCTAAACTCTACTGTCTATTATGAAAAGACATTTCCATGACTGGGAATGGTGGCTCATGCCTGTAATCCCAGTACTTTAGGAGGCTGAGGCAGGCAGATTACTTGAGGTCAAGAGTTCAAGACCAGCCTGGCCAACATGGCAAAACCCCATCTCTACTAAAAATACAAAAGTTAGCTGCGTGTGGTAATGTGCACCTGTAGTCCCAGCTAGTCAGGGGGCTGAGGCTGGAGAAGTGCTTAAGCCTGGGAGGTGGAGGTTGCAGTGAGCCAAGATTGTGCTACAGCACTCCAGCCTGGGTAACAGAGTGAGACTCTGTCTGGGAAAAAAAAAAAAAAGCGGTGTTAAGAAAAGAAGGAAAGAAAGAAAGGCTGAAAGAAAGAAAGAAAGAAAGAAAAGAAAGAAAGAAAGAAAGAAAGAAAGAAAGAAAGAAAGAAAGAAAGAAAGAAAGAAAGAAGAAGTTGCCAAGAAAGAAAAGAAAGAAAGAGCGGGCATTCCCTGAGCAAGAAATATTACAATTACATTCTAAACATAATGCTTACGTTTACCTTTATTGGGTACAGAAAACTACATTATCAGTGATAGAAGGAGGTAAATATAGAACAAATTATTAAGATTAAAAAACATTCTCAAATTGTTCTGTATTCAATAGTTTCAAGTTTCCTCATAATGTCTTTCTTTCAGGTAGATCTGATTTCCGTCTTTTTCTTTCCCCCAATCATCTCATTCCCTCTATGAGTTCCCAGAGTATGGGTATTTAAGACTGCATGGTGGTAATACTGTTTTTAGAAAGAGCTGCTTTGAAGAGTTACATGGTATTACAATAAGATCTATTTTCTTAGAAAATAAATTCAGACTTACCTCTCCATGACTGAATGATAGGGGAGCATCTATAAAGAATTAAAAAAAGACTACTAAGTTTGGTAATTCTGGGTTAGATAATACAATTCCTTTGTTTTTCCTGTGCCTGTGCCTTTTTTATTCAGCATCTTTGGATAATTTTACTATTTACTAGATTAATTGAATAAACATATTTAATTTTTGTTTTAGTACCCTCTCTCTGACACACACACACACACACACACACACACACACCCCATTCAGGAATGTGGACTGCTTTAGGGTTCAAATGTTCATTTCTTTTATCCAATTCTATCATATTTTGGACACCTCCAACTAGTAAGGACAAGCCAACTATTTCAAAACCACAGCTAGTAGAGCAAGACAACAAAACCTTTTATTTCTTTTTTCCCCACTTTGGACTTGATAATGAATATAGCAGACAGTAGGAATGGTTTTGGGGAATACATGCTAAAGGTTACACATTCATATCACATTTCCATTTTTCTTTTATTTGGCAAGCATTGACATGCCCTGGACTTCTCTTAGCTTTCACTTTTTCTGCATAAAGTTTTTTTGGTTTATTATTTTAATCTTAATTCTACCTCAATCCATCTTAATGGAAACTTCCCCAAAACAATGTTTTAGAAGAAACACATTTAGCTCGAGGCTGGTGGAATCCCACTGAAACACCATACATTAAATTTTTATGGTTAAGAAGGAGCAGGCACTGTAGTCTTAGCACATGTTAGAACTTTCATATACTGTAAATTTTTTTTTCTCACAAATCCAAATAAATTGCCATTGCCATAGGTAAATAATAAGTAAGACTTAATTAGCCAACATATTCCATAGCATATTTTAGAAATACTATCACAAGGGTTATACTGCATCAAGTTAATTCAGAGTGTATACTCTTCACTTCAGTAATTTTAATTTAAAAAATTTTAAGTTTTAACACCAAGAGTCTTCTACAGTAGATATATTTCGAGGTCTTTAAAAATTTAGAAAGAGCTGGGCATGGTGGCATGTGCCTGTGGTTTCAGATACTCAGGAGGCTGGGGCAGGAGGGTCACTTGAGCCAAGGAGTTTGAGGCCAGCCTGGGCAACATAAAAAGACTCTGTTAAAAAAAAAATCATAATGTGCAATACTTGAGTAGTGGACACTGGAGGTCACAGAATACCTGGAAAGAGAACTGAATAAATACTAAACCTGATGTCTTATGATCAAATACAGAAGTCACACAATGGAGTAGTGAGTCTACACTTTCGCCCAAAGTTTATGCTCAGCATGCATTTTAAAAAGCTTTGCTTCTGGTTGAGCACGCTGTTTTCTCATGTTAACAATTCTTTTGGAAGTCTGATTGTATTTGTCTGTTCTTACACAGCTATGAAGAAATACTCGAGACTGGGTAATTTATAAAGGAAAGAAGTTTAATTGACTCACAGTTCCACATTGCTGGCAAGGCCTCAGGAAACTTACAATCATGGCAGAAGGGAAAGGAGAAGCAGGTACCTTCTTCACAGGGCAGCAGGATGGAGTGAGTGCAAGCAGGGAAAATCCCAATGCTTATAAAACCATCAGATCTTCTGAGACTCACTCACTCACTATCAGGAGAACAGCATAGGGTAAAATGCTGCCATGATCCAATTATCTCCACCTAGTCCCACCCTTGACATGTGGAGATTATGGGGGTTACAATTTGAGGTGAGATTTGGGTGGGGACACAGAGCCAAACCATATTATTCCACCCTTGGTCCCTCCTAAATCTATGTCCTTTCACATTTCAAAACAAATTATGCCTTCCCAACAGTCCCCCAGACTCTTAACTCATTTTTTCATTAACTCAAAAGTCCACAGTCCAAAGTCTCATCTCAGACAAGCCTGGTCCCTTCTGCCTGTGAGCCTGTAAAATCAAAAGCAAGTTAGTTACTTTCTAGATAAAATGGGGGTACAGGCATTAGGTAAATGCTCCCATTCCAAAAGGGAAGAATTGGCCAGAACAAAGGGGTTATAGGCTCCATGTAAATCCCAAATCCAACAGAGCAGTCATTAAAACTTAAAACTTCCAAAATGACCTCCTTTGAATCCGTGTCTCACATCCAGGTTATGCTGATGTCAGAGGTGGAATCCCATGGCCTTGGGCTGCTCTGCCTCTGTGAATTTGCAGGGTACAGCCCCTTCTCAGCTGCTTTCATGGGCTGGTATTGAATGTCTGCAGCTTTTCCGCATGCACTGTGCAAGGTGTCAGTGGATCTACCATTCTGGGAGAATGGTGGCCCTCTTCTCACAACTCCACTAGGCAGTGCCCCAGCGGGGACTCTGTGTGGAGACTCTGACCCCACATTTCCTTTCTGTACTGCCCTAGCGGAGGTTCTCCATGAAGGCTCCACCCCTGCAGCAAACTTCTGCCTGTGGGACATCTAGGTGTTTCTGTATATCCTTTGAAATCTAGATGGAGGTTCCCAAACCTCAGTTCTTGACTTCTGTGCACCCACAGGCTCAATACCACATGTACGCTGCCAAGACTTGGGGCTTACACCCTCTGAAGTCACAGCCCCAGCTATACCTTGGTCCCTTTTAACCTTGGCTAGAACTGAAGCAGATGGGACACAGGGTACCATGTGCTAAGGCTGCACACAGCAGGAGAGCCCTGGGCCTGGCCCATGAAACCATTTTTCCCTTCGAGTCCTCTGGGCCTGTGATTGGAGGGGCTGCTGCCATGAAGGTCTCTAACATGCCCTTCCTGGGGAGATATTTTCCCCATTGTCTTGGTGATTAACATTTGGTTCCTTGTTACTTATGCAAATTTCTGCAGCTGGCTTCAATTTCTCCTCAGAAAAGGGGTTTTTCTTTTCTATCTCATTGTCAGGCTACAAATTTTCCAAACTTTTATGCTCGGCTTTCTCTTGAATGCTTTGCCACTTAGAAATTTCTTCCATCAGATACCCTAAATCATCTCTCTCAAGTTCAAAGTTCCAAAGATCTCTAGGGCAGGGACAAAATGCTGCCAATCTCTTTGCTAAAGCATAGCAAGAATCACCTTTTCTCCAGTTCCCAGCAAGTTCCTCATCTCCATCTGAGAAAACCTCAGCCTGGACTTCACTGTCCATATCACTGTAAGCATTTTGCTCAAAGCCATTTAACAAGTCACTAGGAAATTCCAAACTTTCCCACATCTTCCTGTCTTCTTCTGAGCCCTCTATACTATCCCAACCTCTGTTACTCAGTTCCAAAGTTGCTTCCACATCTTCAGGTATCTTTACAGTGGCACGTCACTCCCAGTACTGATTTACTGTATCAGTACGTTCTCACGCTGCTATAAAGAAATACCTGAGGCTGGGTAATTTATAAAGGAAAGAGATTTAATTGAATCACAGTTCCATATATATATATATATTTTTTTTTTTGAGACAGAGTCTTGTTCTGTCGCCTAGGCGGGAGTGCAGTAGTGCGATCTCGGCTCACTGCAAGCTCTGCCTCCAGGGTTCATGCCATTCTCCTGCCTCAGCCTCCTGAGTAGCTGGGACTACAGGTGCCCACCACCACGCCCAGTTAATTTTTTGTATTTTTAGTAGAGACGGGGTTTCACCATTTTAGCCAGGATGGTCTCGATCTCCTGACCTCGTGATCCACCCACCTCACTCTCCCAAAGTGCTGGGATTACAGGCATGAGCCACCGCGCCTGGCCCACAGTTCCATATTGCTGAGGAGGCCTCAGGAAACTTACAATCATGGTGGAAGGCAAAGGAGAAGCAGGCACCTTCTTCACAGGGCAGCAGGACAGAGTGAGTGAAAGTAAAGGAAATGCCAGACACTTATAAAACTGAAAGATCTCGTGAGACTCATTCATCATCATGAGAACAGCACGGGGAAAACTGCCTCCATGATCTGGTTACCTCCACCTGGTCCTGCCCTTGACATATGGGGATTAGGGGGATTACAAATCAAGGTGAGATTTGAGTGGAGACACAGAGCTGAACCATATCACTGACCTACTTATATTAAATTCAGTTGTAATCTGTTTAGTTGTAACTCATTAAGAAAGCATTTGGAATTATTTAGGTCATGATACATTTTAAATTATGTAATTTAAGAAGAAAATACAACTGAACTGTACCTTAAACAGTAAGGGACTTTGCATTCACAGCCAGTTTCCAAGAAGCAGGAAATACTACACATTTATCTGTTTGCCTGGGTTTTATCATGTGGTAAACGCAAGGTAAATAACAGCTGTCACAGATGAGCAGGATTAACGCTAAAAAATTAGTGTCATATATGATAGTGCATGTGTGCATGCTCACTGTTAGACAAGTTGGTAAAATTGCAAGCTAACATATTAGGTTGAAGCACATGTAATTACCAATATTACTGGTCAAAAAAAGTAGAGTGTTCGGCTGTTTCATTTGGTTGAAGCTTAGATCTTTCAGAACCAAAAAGGATCTCATAAATAATTCAATCCATGGGTTTTTTAACTGGGTTGAGTATGGGTCAACTTCAAGCAGACCAAGAGCCCTGATCTATGTATTCATTCAATTGATAGTTTTACAGAGTCTATGATGTTCCAAGTAATGCTCTAGTAGCTGGGGATATAGACAGGAAAATCAGAGTCCTTTGCCCTCATTCATATTTCATTTCAGTCGGAAGGCCTGACAATAAATATATACTAGGATGTCACCACTGAATTGAATGCAGTTTTATATCTTGTGCTCATTTATACATTTTTCTGGAGGGAGAGTTCATTGAATTCATGGAAATGGTTTATGATCACCAAAAATTAGAACCACTAACCTATCACACCCTGCTAATTTCAATGGGAAACTAAAGTACAGACACTGAGTGATTTGCCCATCACTGTGTAGTTCATTCATGGCTAACTTAGGATTGAAACCCATGTGTCCTGGTGCTTAGTCATTATTGCACATTGTAGGGGAGAGGATCTGTGATTTTTCCTTTCTTTTCTATATTTATTTTCTTTTTCGTAATACCGGCATACTTCTGACACTCAAATTCATGTTGAGAGTTGGGAATCTGGTCAGACAGATCACAGTCCTAACTTCGTTACTACAGAGTATAAGCTTTGTGATTCTAGAAAATTGTTTGAAACTCTGAGCTGTAGGTGCCATGTCTGTAGATTGATGAGAGTAAATTGTAACTGACAGATTACTGTGAGGATTAAATGAGATTTCTTATACACACACTGTATATGTGCACATACACATACTTATTATTTGGTATAATGCCTTCCATCTGATAAGCATGTGAGTCATTATTATTATAACCCTGTTTATAAGCCTGTTCTTTGGTGCCAGGTCTCCAGGTTCTAAAAAATTCACTCCCTGTCTTTCACCAAACTGTGATTCAAATAGCAGCTTGGAGCTCTTGTTTAATTCTGGGAAGACCCAAGAGGCAGTAGTAACTAACTACCACAACATACAGACCTTAAATTCTGGAGCTTGCCTGCCTGGGTTCAAATATTGGCTCTACTCTTTGTTCTTTTTATGTGTTGTCTGAATTTTTCATAATAAGCATGTGGTAGTTTTTCTATTAAAAAAAAAGGCTATTTTCACTGTAAAAACAACAACAACAACAACATATGGATCTATTTGTTGGTGACTTGCCATTTCTGTTCCTTTGAAATTCATCCTGTGTCTTTGGAAGACTAGGATATGTGGCTCTCCCTGCCTTAAAGGGATCCTGATTGATCTTCTCTGGTGGCAAGAAAGCTCAGCCTCCTCCTTCCTGCAGGATAAAGGAGTGGCTTGGAAAAGTGGTCAGATTGGAAGGCCCTGGAGGCCAGCTCCCTTTCCCACAGCCCTTCAGTGTCTGACTCAGAGGGAAACTGGCTCTGTTCTCTGGTCTCCTCTCTCCTTTATCTCCACACCTAGTGTGCCAGCGTTTTTCTCCAAAGAACAGACCACGTGAAGTCTGTGACCGAAGCTTTATTGATACGAAGGAGAAACAACTGCCAGACCTATTCTGGCATTCAAAACTTTTTTTTACAGAAAGCTTGCATGCCATTTTTAGAGAAAGTTATTGTGTGCCAGAAATTAGACAGTTAGGAAAAGGCCAAATTCCTGGTGATATTTATCTTCCTATTCTGTTCCCTTCGGGAACTCTCTCTCTATCTCAGGATAATTGTTTTATTTGTTCTAAGAATTATACTGTGTGTGAAACTCTGTGCATGCACAAAGATAAATAATTTTCTTTTTTATTATTACAGATAGAGAAAAATTTGAAATCCTTGCCAGTTTCATTTTCACAAAATTAAACTGAAGTAAATAATACATTTTGTAAATACTGTTAATTGATCTTGCTGATAGTATATGGAAAAACTTGGGTTGCACTTTTCCTAAACTAATGATAATTGCTTTGACAAAGATGAAAAATACTGCATAAGAAACATTTAATCTCTTGCCAGGATCTGGATAGCCTTATAAGGCTCTGAGATGGTGCACTGGAGAAGATATCAAAGAGACGAACAGCACAAGTGAGCAGGCAGTAAAAAGCTCAATGGTAGAGAGAACTCCAAGGACTTAAAAATATGTACTCAGACATAAGCTTATAATGCAAGTTATCTATATTGTTGAGCAAAATAGATATGTATGTTTTGTATTATGTAAGTCATTTTGCATTTCAAAGAAGAGACACTCTCAGATTTCCTTAGATCTATTCCCCTCAAACTTTCCCACTGAAGTATCCCCAAATGAGAGAAGAGTAAGAATGGATACTTTTCAATGTGTCAAAGAATGAATCAACTTAAGAATGGTGGGTTTGGGATTTGGAAGAGACCAATATCACCATAAAATCAGACTCTAAGACCAAGGAAATAGAAACTAGAAAGGATCATGTCACTTTATTACATTAAGCAGACATGAAAGAAGGAAGATGGATGAGGTATATCTAGAGAAACTCCTACCCTAATTTAAGAGGCCAGGTTACATGTGTCTATAGTTCATACCAGAGAAGTCATGGCATTCTCAATTTGAGAGCTGGGATGGACTTTGAGCAACCCTGATGTTCCATACACATAATTTCAATATTATACTTGAACAGAGGAGCTGAAGAGAGTTTTCCAACTGCATGGAAACAATGAATGGTAAAATAGGAATCATCACCCAGGTTCCTAAATGCTGGTGCAAAATTCCTCCAGTCTCCACTCCATTGCCCTCTCATGAGTCAAATGGTTTTAGTGTGGTCAGTGTCTTCTCTGTGGAAATGCAAGCATTTCACTTTTAAAAACATACAACTTTAAGTAATGTAAGCAATTTAAGTAATGGAGATGGCATTACTACAACCAACATGCCTATCAACAATTATTTAACTATCTCAGCCTTCAGTTTAGAGAGGTCAGTTCTTTAAGTGAAGGAATTATCCAGGTTCTAATTTAATGAAAATGTGATAGTCCTAGAGAATATTCTTATATGGAATTTCTTTTAGCGGTCTAATTTTAAACAGCTGGAACTCATTTGTTAAGTTATAGCCTATTCCACTTTTTGAAAAGTGTGGTATGTAGGACTTTTTTTCCTACACACAAGTGGAACTTTCTGGAAAGTCTGAACATATTGCCCTACTTGACCTTACAGGCTAGCAGCTGCTTGGAGACACTGCTGGGCAGCTTGGGCCTTTTGTGCTCCACCTGTATTCAGCTATTAGCGTTACACTGTGGTAAGCACTGATTCGAGGCCGAGGGACTGGCTGCCTTCCAGGACCCCATTGTTTATCACCCTTCCTTTTACTTAATGTTCTGTTTCTGTAATTACTGATGTTGTTGAATGTGATCGAGAGCACAAGTGCAGCACCTCTTGCAGGTCCACGTTGTACTGAAGGTTTAAGAATTCACAAGCTAGTAGGGGAGTAGAGGAAGAAGAAGGTTAAGGAGTATTCATCACCTTGACTCCAAAATGTGGTGAGAGAACACTGCAAAATGCAGAAGCTTAAAACAGTGCAGCAACTCCTTGACTGTTCCACCGTGGTTTGTTTTACATACCACAGCATCCTGTATGAAGATGGATTCCCATATATCAGAGATGAGAAACAGGACATGGCTCACCTTGGGCTTATCAGACCACATCTGACACATGAAACAACAGGAAGTCATTGATAGCTGAGGTGAAACAGCAAGCAGTGACTGGTTTAGAAATGTCATAATACCAGACATTGACCTCACCCCCAACCTCATGTACTAGGTTCCAGAGTAAAAATAGAACAAGTATGTATCAAAAGCAAACACTTAAGTTTGGGATTTTCTCCTGTTCTATTCTCTGGAACACGTCCCTTGTCTGATAGCACACAGTGTGTTCCAGCTCATACAGTCAATCTGTCCAGGTGCACAACGAAACCTTTCTGCAGAGAAAGGGAACAATGGAGTACACTGTAGCCATGGTTTAATACAAGGAAGGTGTTACATTAAAAAATTTCTTGGCATAGGTTAAAGTACAAGTGAATTTTTTTCAGGTGTACTCTGTTATCGTTTACTTTAGGACTCTGACTTTTATGGTTTGTTTGTCTAGATAGAATCATGAGTCCTGAATCATTATTTATTCTTTCAAGTCTTTTTTTTTTTTTTTTTCTAAGACTGAGTCCCACTCTGTTGTCCAGGCTGGAGTGCAGTGGCATGATCTTGGCTCACCGAAACCTCTGCCTCCCAGGTTCAAGTGATTCTTCATGCCTCAGCCTCCTGAGTAGCTGGGACCACCACCTGCAGCACATATTTGCATTTTTAATAGAGATGGGATTTCACCATGTTGACCAGGCTGGTCTTGAAGTCCTGACCTCAGGTGATCCACCCACCTTGGCCTCCCAATGTGCTGGAATTACAGGCATGAGCCACTATGCCCGGCCTCAAATCTTTATTAAATGCTGTTCACTGGGTCAGGCACTCAGGATTGTGAGAAACTTGGTAATCAGAACTCCTAGATATGAATCTTGTAGAGTAGCTATAGTATACAGCCTTCATCTGCTCTCTAAAACAGGCTTTTTCAACTAGTTCCATAAGAGAATTAGTCTGTACAGAAATGGTTTGAGTGACTGTTTTCTCAATTTTTCCAAAAATGGTAGATCGTGGGTGCCACTTCACATGCATAGAAGATTGAGTTAATTCATTGCTTAGAATGGATGCCTTAGGCCATTAGGGCCAATTGATCCTAGGTGATAAGGTTTTTCCAAAAGGAATAAAAGCTCCAGCTACAACCTTGGTCAAAACTAGTAGGAGGAGACAACACTAATGATTAGGAGGTTCATAACACTGTTCCTCCACCTCAGACAACTGGCCTTGAAGAGAGAAAGGACAAATAAGTGTGTGCAGGTTCTTTAAAAAAATTAACCTCTAAGTGTTAAGCAAATTAGGGGAGTATTTCATGGGGGAAGATGCTGTTTGAAGGTGGGAGGTAATCAGGTAGCAAGGCATGCTGAATTCATCTGGGAAGGAAGAATATAAAGCATCTGAGAGTTACTGGGGATGAAAGAAAGATGAAGATCGGATATTATTAAGACTGCTGTGAATGTGTAATATACTAGAATCTGTCTAGATGTTTTTGAGAGATGCAAACAAATATTGGAGTTCCCATTTTGCCTATATTTAAAGACAATACGTCTCTGGGCCTGGACCACATGGATTTTGGTTTTGGTAGGGTTATACTCCTATGAGCTCAGGTGAACCTGCTCACCAGCTTGATGGGTGCCTGCGATGTGACACCAGCATACTGGCCTTTATTCTTATAGGTTCCCTACCGCTTGTCTTTTGGACCTTCCATTTTGGATCATCTCTTTATCTCTTTTTCCTGTCCTCAGTCAATTATTTAAATGGCTCTGTTGTTCACATTTGTATTTTTTTCATTTAGCCTCTCTATTCTACTTCCTTCTGATAAACCACTCCTATACCCTAAACATACACATATATAAGAAAGATACTTTGTTCATGCTTCCATCTGAAGGATCACTAAGAAAACTTCTGCCTAGTCTTGTATAATATTACTTTCGGGCATTCATGTTATGTAGGTTGATAATGAGGTCTATTCACTTACATTAAAATTTAAAAATAGTTCAGGCTGCATGTTTATATTTTAACACAGAATCCACTCTCATTCTATCTCTTTTCCTCTCCCTCCTGCCTATTATCAACATCTCTCCTCCTAGTTTAACCCCACAATTTATAGTGATTTGGGTTAGGAGCAAGAGACTTCTCACACAGGAGAATGAAAATATGCCTATATGGAGATGCTATATAGGATTGAAATGTTTGGCTTTTTCAGTCAGCTACATCTTGTCTCCATCAGTGTGTTGTGTCTGGGACCCCCAGTCCTGACTTGTTCTGTGAATCAAGGAGAACAGTATTTCAATTCTGCGTTTTACTTTTGACTCTTAAGTGAAAAAGGACTAAGAGCTTAATTCTTAAAAATATTCACCTCTGGATTTCACCCAAGGTCTTATGCTTACATTTAGTGGATAGTTTTGTAAGAGAAAATGTGGGAGAAGAAGAAATATTGGGCCGGACGCGGTGGCTCATACCTGTAATCCCAGCACTTTTGGAGGCCAAGGCAGGCAGATTACTTGAGGTCAGGAGTTCAAGACCAGCCTGGCCAACATGGTGAAACCCCGTCTCTATTAAAAATACAAAAATTAGCCGGGTGTGGTGGCGGGCACCTATAATTTCAGCTACTCAGGAGGCTGAGGTAGGAGAATTGCTTGAACCTGGGAGGCAGAGGTTGCAGTAAGCCGAGATCATACCACTGCACTCTAGCCTGGGTGATGGGGCGAGACTCCATCTGAAAAAAAAAAAAAAAAAAAAAAGGAGGAAATAATATTGATCATTTCTAAATAAGTTCTCAAATATTTGTTAATTGTACAGTGGACCCAAGGCCTTGATGGAGGAGCAGAGAGTTGCTGTTCAGTATCAAGAAGAATTATTTTACTTTTAATCAAAAAATAATTTCTAATACATTATAAAGTTGATATTATATTAAAATTATATTTTAATAAATAAAATAAATTTGGGATAAAAGTCATTTTTATCAAAAAATTCTACTTTGTATTTATAACTCATTAAAATAAATAAAACAAGGTCAGCTATTGATTTGAAGTAATCACTTTATTATTATTCAAACTCTTGCAGATCCTTACTTAGCTAAACATCAAATGTAACATGCTTAACATATTAGCTAGAAGAACTTTATGAAAGGAAATGCTTAATAAAGTTGAATTTCTAACATCAAAGATACACTGATTTCTCTATTAGATTAAGACATATTTTTGTTGTCCAGAATAAGTGAAAATACTACTACCCAGGTATTCCTGAGACATTTTGTTATCTATGAATACATGTGTATGTGTTTTAACTGAACATAAGAATAAATGCATTTGTTAGGAAAGTATGCACTTTATCAAAAGGTATTTACATTTATTCAAAAGTAGATCCTTAAATTTTGGTGATTTCTTTTTTTAGTTTTGCTCTTGTCACCCAGGCTGGAGTGCAATGGTGCGATCTCCGCTCACTGCAACCTCTGCCTCCTGAGTTCAAGCCATTCTTCTTCCTTAGCCTCCCAAGTAGCTGGGATTACAGGCATGCACCACCATCCCCAGGAAGTAGAGACGGGGTTTCACCATGTTAGTCAGGCTGGCCTCAAACTCCTGACCTCAGGTGATCTACCCGCCTTGGCCTCCCAAAGTGCTGGGATTACAGGAGTGAGCCACCATGCCCAGCCAACTTTAGTAATTTCAATCAAATTTTTGTCATTTAAAAAAGGGTTGATTATTTAAGCCTGGTTAGATTCATTTGCTTCATCCAGATGTCCTAGTCTTTTTACTGCTTCTTTCCTAATGGCACCCTCATCTGCAATGCATGGAATTCTAAACCATCCTTTTCTTTTTCATCAGGAGTGGTCAGCAGTGAGTTGAACATATATCTGTCTGAGGTATTCAGATTACACAGACTTCTGATGAAGTTATACTATGAGAATGCTCCTGTTGTATGCATGATCACAAAATTCCAGGTTTCAGATTCAATTTACAGAAATCATAAAATGGAAAGAGCCTTACATTGGCTTGTCTGAACATAAAGAGACCAGTATGTAGTATACTTCTCACATCAAAAAGATGGGTGACTATTGAAAGCCAGTTTCCACAGCAAGGAGGTTTATTGGGTAATGTACTCAGAATAGAAATATAAATAAAGTGAGGTAGGATGGAAGAAGAAGTTGGACTACCATGAGGTCTCAACAAAAGCTTCAGCCAATCCCCCATGGGTGCTCTGGAGTTGAAATGGCCCTGCAAGTTAGTTCTGACTTGGGAAAGGGGGACCATGTCTTTATATTCCTACATCAACCACTTGTTGCATGTGTGTTGCCGCTGAGAAAGAGAAGCACATTTGGCAGGGTATGTCTCTTCAGTCAAGGGAAATCTTTGGAGAGCATCTCAGTTTGCAGTATCAGGAGCTGCAGACATGAGTGCTTCAGTACTAAAGAAAAATCTGGGTGATTCATCTTGGTCTACCCCTTAAGCTGCTCAGATTGACTTGGTTCATATAAATTCTGTGAATAGCTCCTTTGGGATTCTCGTTCATGCCTCTGCTATTGCAACTGATCTTGAAGGTCCAACTGATACTCACCTATTCCTTCCTCTACTCATCATTCTAGATTCTTTTCATCTTTGGCTTGCAACTCTTAGTCCAGGTTAACTGGTAGGGTGACCAAGACTCTTGTTCTCAAGAAGCCTAAGCCACAGGTTACCATGTTCCTTTTAGGAAATTGCTGATGCATTTTTTCCATTTACCATGAGAACTGCATAACGGTGGGGGGTGGGTGGTAGGAAAACCTCAACTGTATTAATGAATTGCTGAAGGCTTCAGTGAAGACAACTGTGAGAGTTATAAAATCCAAGGGGACTCATTCATAATGTGGCTGTCATAATTTTGTGAGTTTTATTAAGCAGGAGCTTGACCTGGATCTCACAATGAGTATCGGAGAAAAAAATCTCTTCATTGCTTCCATCAGGGGGAGGGAAAAATAGATGAATTTGAAATAGACTAGATCTTTCTGTTTTTCTTAACAAGGCCTGTTCTCAGGAGAAACTATTTAGCCAGACCCCAATCTGCTGAGGTTTATCAGAGCCTAACTGACCTGGGTAAAAGGAAATACTCCAGCTCACTGCAGCCATCCTTCCCAAAAAGGAGGGGAAAAAACTGGGATGGGCTAGTGAAGATTACTGAAAGATGCAGACCTAATCATAGAATTATAGAACACTTCTTCTCCCATCATGCCTTACCACAATCCTAAAGCCTATTTACAGCAATTTCTTTTACTCAATACATAATGTCTGGCTATCAGTAAAAATTACAAGGCACAGTAAAAGGCAAAAGTCACAACTTAAAAGATATCAAGCCTCAGAACCAGACTCAGATATGGCAGTGATATTAGAATTATCAGACTAAAGATTAAAAAGAAACTGTGATTAATATGCCAAGGGCTCCAATATATAAAGCAAAAAGCACACAAGAACAGATGGGCAATGTGAGTACAGATATAGAAAGTCCAAGAAAGAATCAAAAGGAAATGCTAAAGATAAAAATGCTGTAATGGGCTGGGCAGCATGGTGGCTCACACTTGTAATCCTAGCACTTTGGGAGGCTGAGGTGGGCCGATCACCTGAGGTTGGGAGTTCGAGACCAGCCTGACCAACATGGAGAAACCCCATCTCTACTAAAAATACAAACTTAGCCAGGCATGGTGGTGCTTGCCTATAATCCTAGCTACTCGGGAGGCTGAGGCAGGAGAATTGCTTGAACCCAGGAGGCAGAGGTTTTGGTGAGCCGAGATCTTGCCATTGCATTCCAGCCTGGGCAACAAGAGCAAAAAAAAACTCTTGCTCAAAAAAAAAAAAAAAAAAAAGTACTGAAAAATAATTAAATAAAAAAAAAAAGATCTTTGATGAGCTCATTAGAAGACTGAATACAATTCACGAAAGAATATTTAAGCCTGAGGATATCTCAGTAGAAACCTCGAAACCTCAAGAGCAGAGAGAAAAAAGATTGAAAACAATACAATACAAAATGAAACAGTAAAGAGTATCCAAGAACTGTAACTACAAAAGGTGTAACATACACTTAATAGAAATACCACAAGGAGAAGAAAGTGAGAAAGCAACAAAAGAATTGCAGAAGAAATGTTTGAAACAATAATGACTAAGAATTTTTTCAAAATTAATGTTGGATACCACAACACAGATTCAGGAATCTCAGAGAACTCCGAGAAGAATAAATGTCAAAAAAAAAGAACCCACTTACACCCAAGCATATGTAAGGCAATATTCATCATATCTGCAAGGAGAAATACATGAATCCACCATTATAGTTTGAGATTTCAACACCCATCGATGAGAAATGGACAGATGCATCAGGAAGAAAATCAACAAGAAGACAGTTGGACTCAACAACACCATCAAATAACAGGATATAATAGACATCTATAGGCTAGTTCATTCAAAAACAACAGAAAACATTCTTCTCAAGCTCACATAAAAGTTCAACTTGATAGGACATATCTGTGCCATAGAATACACCTCAAGAAATTTTTAAAAAGTTTATACAATGTTTCATCTCAGACCACAATGGAATTAAATTAAAATTCAATAACAGAAAGGTAGCTGGCAAATTCCTAAATATGTGAAGATTAAATAACACACTTCTAAATAGCCTATGAATCAGGTCGATTGCAGTGGCTCACACCTGTAATTCCAGCACTTTGGGAAGCCAAGGCGAGTGATCACCTGAGGTCAGGAATTTGAGACCAGCCTGGCCAAACTGGTGAAACCCTGTCTTTGCTAAAAATACAAAAATTAGTTGGGTGTGGTGGCAGGTGCCTGTGATCCCAGCTACCTGGGAGTCTGAGGCAGGAGAATTGTTTGAACTCAGGAGGCAGAGATCACATGGGGCCAAGATCGAGCCACTGCATTCCAGCCTGAAAAGTAGAGCAAGACTCCATCTCAAAATAAATAAATAAATAGCCTATGAATCAAATAAGAAATCTCAGGAGACATTTTAAAAATATGTTTTGAACTAAATAAAAATGAAAATACAACTTATCAAAATAAGTATTTTGGGAGGCTGAGGCAGGCAAATCACTTGAGCCCAGGAGTTTGAGATTGACCCTAACAACATGGTTAAACCCTGTCTCTACAAAAATACAAAAGAAATTAGACAAGCATGGTGGTATGTGCCTGTAGTTCCAGCCACTCTGGGGTTTGAGGTTGCAGTGAGCTGTGATAGTGCTACTGCACTCTAATCTAGGTGACAGAGGAAGAAAGAGAGAGAGAGAGAGTATGAGAAAGAGAAAAAAAAGAAATAGAAAGAAAACAAGAAGGAGAGAAAGAAGGAAAGAAAGAAAGAAAGAAAGAAAGAAAGAGAAAGAAAGAAAAAAGAAAGAATCTAAGCTTTCAACTTAGAAATTAGAAAAAGAAGAAATTATCTCCAAAGTAAAAGAAAAATAAATAGCAAAAAATTATAGCAGAAATCGATGAAGTCAGAAACAATTTAACAGAATCAATAGAAATAAAAGCTGGCTATTTGAGAAGATAATAAAGTTAAAAAGCCTCTAGTCTGGCAGAGTAAAAAAAAAGGGAGAGAAACAAATTACTAATATCAAAAATGAAAGAGGGGACGTCACTACAGATCCCATGTACATTTAAAAAAATAAATAAAGGAATACTAGGAGCAACTCTATGCCCATAAATTTAATAACCTAGATAAAGTAGACTAATTCCTTGAAAGATAATCTGCCAAAACTCACACAAGAAAGAATAGACAATCTTAATAGCGCTATGATTGTGAAATAAATTGAATCAATAGTTAAAACCTTCCAAACCCCAAGCATTAGACTCAGATGAATTCACTAATGAATTCTAGCAAATATATATATTTTTTAAGTTGTACCAATTCTCTATAATCTCTTCCAAATGTTAGAGGCATAGGGAATACTTCCCAATATATTCTATGGGGCCAGCATTACCTTAATACCAAATCCATACAAAGACATTATAATAAAAGAAAAATACAGATCAATACCTCTCACAAACATTGATACAGAAATCTTTGATGAAATATTGGCTAATGGAATCCAACAATATATAAAAATAATTATATATCATGACCAAGTGTCATATCCTAAATATGAATGACTGGTTTGACATTCAAAAATCAATTAATGCTATCCATCACATCAACAGACTCAAGAAAAAAAAATCACACGATATATCAACAGATATAGGAACAAATTCCACATCCATTCATGGTAAAAACTTTTTCCATAAACTTGGGATAGAAGTAAACTTCCTTGACTTGATAAAACATATCTACCAAAACCTATAGTTAACAGTGTACATAATGGTGAGAAATTAGAAACGTTCCCACTAAGATCTGGAACAAGACAAAGATACCACCTCTCACCACTCCTTTTCAAAACTAAACTGAAAGTCCTAACTAATGCAATAAGACAAGAAAATAGAACAAAAGGCATACTGATTGGGAAGAAAGAAATAAACTCTCTTTGTTCTCAGATAACATGATTATCTATGTAGAAAATCTTAAAGAATCAACAAAAAGGCTCCTGGAATTACTAAGTGATTATGGAAAGGTTGCAGGATATAAGGTTAATATACAAAAGTCATTCACTTTCTTCAGCAAAGAAAAATTGAAATTTAGAATTAAAAACATAATAACATTTACATTAGTACCCCTCAAAAGAAATACTTAGGTATAAATCTAATGAAATATAGACAAGATCTATATGAGGAAAACTACAAAGCTCTGATGCACGACTTCAAGGAAACCTAAATAAAAAAATGGAGAGATATTCCATATTCATGAGTAGAAGAATCTAATGTTGTTAAGATGTCAGTTCTTCCTAGCTTGATCTGTAGATTCAGTTTAATCCCAATAAAAATACCACCAAATTACTTTGTGGATATTACCAATCTTATTCCTTTTTTTTTTTTTTTTTTTTTTTATCTTCGAGACAGAGATAAAGGCTGGAGTGCAGGTTGGAGTGCAGTGGCATGATCTTGGCTCACTGTAGCCTCTGCCACCTGGGTTCAAGTGATTATCCTGCTTCAGCCTCCTGAGTAACTGGGATTACAGGTACCTGCTATCACTCCAGGCTAATTTCTGTATTTTTGGTAGAGATGGGGTTTCACCGTATTAGCCAGGCTGGTCTCAAACTCCTGACCTCAGGTAATCCACCTGCCTTGGTCTCTCAAAGTGCTGGGATTAAAAACATGAGTCACCTTACCTGGCCATTGCCAATCTTATTAGAAAGTTTATACAGAGAGACAAAAGACCCAGTTGGACAACACAATATTGAAAGAGAAGAACAAAGTTGGAGAACTGGCTCTACCTGATTTCAAGACTTATAATAAAGTTACAGTAATTAAGGCAGTAATGTAGAAAAAAAAATACTTTTTTTCTCCAAATTTTTTTTTCCAAAAAGTAATGTAGAAAAAATTAAGAAAATGTAGAAAAACTCCACAACTAATAGTACTAGAACAATTGCACATCCACATGCAAAAAAGTAAATCTAGGCACAGACCTTATACCCTTTATAAAACTTAGCTCAAAATTAATCACATAACTAAATGTAAAATGCAGAACTGTAAAACTTCTAGAAGATAGAAGAAAACATAGAAGAAAAATTGAGATGACTTTCTAGACATGATACCAAAGACACATCTATGAAATAAAGAAAGAATTGATAAACAAAACTTCATTAAAATAAAGAATTTCTGCTCTGTCAAAGACACTATCAAGAGAATGAAAGAAAAGCTTCAGATTGGGAGAAAATATTTGCAGAAGACATGTCCTATGAAGTACTGTTTTCCAAAATTTACAAAGAACCCTTAAAACTCAACAATAAGAAAACAACCAGCTGGTTAAAAAATTAAAAGACATCTTACCAAAGAAGACATATGGATGGCAAATAAGTATATAAAAAGACGCTCCACATCATTCATCAGGAAAATACAAATTAAAACAACGTGAGATTACACTTTACACCCATCAGAGGGCCAAAATAAAGAACACTGACAATACTAAATGCTGACTAGGATATGGACAAACAGGGAGTCTTAGTCATTTTTGGTAAATTCAAAATGATACAACTACTTTGGAAGATAGTTTGGCATTTTCTTACAAAAGTAAACATACTCTTATCATTATGAACCAACAATTGGCCTCCTTAGTATTTTTCAAATTGAAGACTTATGTTCACACAAAGATCTACATACAGATATTTGTAGCAGCTTTATACAAAATTGCCAAAGCTTGGAATCAAGGTTTGATATGTCCTTCAGTAGGCAAATTGATAAACTGTGGTATACCTAGACGATGGTATGTTTTTCAGTACTAACAAGAAATGAGTTACTAAGACATGAACAGTACTAGGGAAAACTGAAATGCCCATTGCTAAATAAAAGAAACTAATCTTAAAAGGCAACATACTGTATGATTCCAGTCATATGGCATTGTGGAAAAGTCAAAACCTATATATAAACAATGAAAACATTGCCACAATGGTTGCCAGGGTTATCAGGCAGGGCGGGATGAATCGGCAGAGCACAGAGGAATTTTAGGGCATTGAAACTACATTGATTGTACTATAACGATAGATATATATCATTACATGCTTGTCTAAACCCATAAAATGGACAACAATATTGAACCCTAATGTGAACTATGGTTTTTGAGTATTAAAATCATATTCTCAATATGGTTTACATTGACATATGGTTGTATATGTTGACATAGTTTCATTATTTGCAACAAATGTATCATTCTGATGGGTGATATTAATACTAGGGGATGCAATGTATGTGTTCTGGAAGAAAGTATATGGAAAATCTCCATATTTTGCTCTCGATTTTGCTGTGAACATAAAACTGTTCTAAAAATAAAGTCTTGAAAAATTGCACATGTGAGTACTAAGAGATTGTCAGGTGGATCAGTTCAGTGACAAACCTTTCCTGCATTCATTGTTTAAGAGCAGCCCTTGATGATCTAGTATCCAATACCCCTGAAAGAAGCGTTACTCCTTTCCTTGCCTGCTGGTCTCTCAAAACCTTGAGTTCAAGGTGAGCAGCGGGAAGCTATAGCTTAAGATTTGATGGAACTCTTCCTACAAAGTCCATATTTATGAGAACAAGACGCACAAATTCCCCAAAAGAATTGCTGGGAGTGATAGTGAGCAGAGCTACTTCTACTGTGACTTTGAGGACTTTATGCAACTCTTTGGCATTTCAGGTGCCACATCTCTATAAATTGAAGTCTTTGGTGTGGGTGATCAATCTCCAGCATTTGTTCCATTGCTAATAACCCATTATCCTAAGATCATTCATATTTCAAAAACTTTGAACACATATGTAGGTCAACATCTAGAGGATTGAAACTTTTACTGTTTATGGTGCATATTCCTTTGGTAATGAAGACCATTTTGAGGACTTGTATAATTTCTGACCTCATCAAAATAATGAGACTAAGATAAAATAAGTGCCAATGACATTACTACTTTTATCTTTTCAAATATACCTTGACAGGCTAAACAGTTTACTGTCATTGAAATTATTATAATCTAGACTGAAATCTGACTTTCCACTTCATCATTGATATTAACATTTAGTGTGACTTTGCTAAAGTGGGTCACATTATCTCTTCAGGTATTAGTTTTCCCATTTATGAAACAAGATGCCACAGCCAAACATCTTTCCCTTCCCTCCCAAATCAAAGATTGTAGACATGTATGATTCATGTCTGAACTATTCATTACTGTCAAAGATATTTTCTTTCTTTTTTTTTAAAATATAGTTTAAGATCTAGGGTACATGTGCACAACATGCAGGTTTGATACATAGGTATACATGTGCCATGGTGGTTTGCTGCACCCATCAACTCGTCATTTACATTAGGTATTTATCCTAATGCTATCCCTCCCCCAGCCCCCCACCCCCCAACAGGCCCCTGTGTGTGATGTTCCCCGTCCTTTGTCCAAGTGATCTCATTGTTCAATTCCCACCTATGAATGAGAACATGCAATGTTTGGTTTTCTGTTCCTGTGTTAGTTTGCTGAGAATGATGGTTTCCAGCTTCATCCATGTACCTGCAAAGGACACGAACTCATCCTTTTTATGGCTGCATAGTGTTCCATGGTGTAATGTGCCACACTTCTTAATCCAGTCTATCATTGATGGACATTTGGGTTGGTTCCAAGTTTTTGCTATTGTGAATAGTGCTGCAATAAACATATGTGTGTGTGTGTGTCTTTACAGTAGGATGACTTATAATCCTTTGGGTATATACCCAGTAATGGGATGGCTGGGTCCAATGGTATTTCTAATTCTAGATCCTTGAGGGATCACCACACTGTCTTCCACAATGGTTCAAGTAATTTACACTCCCACCAACAGTGTAAAAGCGTTCCTATTTCTCCACATTCTCTCCAGCATCTGTGGTTTCCTGACTTTTAAATGATCACCATTCTAACTGGCATGAGATGATATCTCATTGTGGTTTTGATTTGCATTTCTCTGATGACCAGTGATGATGAGCATTTTTTCATGTGTCTGTTGGCTGCATAAATGTCTTCTTTTGAGAAGTGTTTGTTCGTATCCTTTGCCCACTTTTTGATGGGGTTGTTTGTATTTTTCTTGTAAATTTGTTTGAGTTCTTTGTAGATTCTGGATATTAGCCCTTTGTCAGATGAGTAGGTTGCAAAAATTTTCTCCCATTCTGTAGGTTATTTTCTTAAGTGAGTTTGTAACTTAGAGTTTTAAAGTCCAATAAATTACTATTAAGTACTATATCAGTATGCATGCTTTTCAAATTGGGTAACAGAAACATGAGGTTTAAAATAAAACAATATATTAGTTAAAAACTCAAACTAGCATGAGAATAAAACTAGAAAATATAAAATGTCCTATTTGTTAAATAGTATGTGTTAAATTCGTAAATTGCAAATACCACAGGACTATGATTTACTTTTCCCCAGTAGAAAGGGCACCCACCCTTTACTTAGAAGAATGCGGTGTGAATTCTTAATATTTCTAAGCATTATGTATCATATACAGAAATAAAACAAAGCTGATTATATTTAAGTACTCTTCTGGTGTTAATTCCTCTGAACTTTTGAAGTACAGCTTTCACTTTGAAGTTTACAATGTTCAAGTCATCAGTTACAAAGCACAAAGAAGGCTATTATACAACAACCATGAGAAGACATTATTTCCTATATTGTATCGCTAGCCTTGTTTTTAACTATGTCTGTCTTCCATTAGCAGTGCCTAATATCCTTTTCAATTAGCAATTTGAATATGCTAATCTAAAATTGACTAATGTAAGTTTTACAATGTTAGATATGTATATATCAAATATATATATTCATATTCATTTACATACACACATATATTTTTCTTGTATTTGGTAATGCTTTCCTACCATTGCATGTGGCAGTGGAGGGAGCTTTGGCTGGGATTTAGAGGACCTTGGTTATAGTTCAGACTTTATTATCTATCAGCTATGTGACTGAGTACTTTTCTTAACACCTAGAATGCCCAAATATGCCCTTTATAAAGTAAGAAAGTTGACAGTGGTTCTTAATTGCTCTTTTGGTTATTGGCCCTTTTATGAGCCTGATGAAAGCTATAAATTCTCTCTCCAGAAACAAAAAATTAGGAATATATATTTACATGAATTTTGCATGCCTTTGAGGAGGGTTATAGACTTCCTGAAGTAATATGGATCAAAGGGTAAGAATAACTGGACAGAAAAATTTTTTGAACTTTGTATTTCTATATGATAGAATTTCCAAAATCATTTCAGAACCATGAATAGCTATTCAATTATTTGTGCTAACTCAGACCTTCCCTTTTAGTGTCTTTAGATAATGTCAGGTTTGTTTCCTCCTGACACCAAACCTCAGGCCTGGCTTCTTATACAACAATCTAGTTGCTGGAGCATAGTGCATAGTGTGCCAAAAGAAAATCGTGTGTGAATCCAGCACGTCTCTTGATCTTCTGAGAAAATAGAGCATTGCCCCAAGTTTACCAAGAAGCTAGAAAACCCGGCTTCATAGCACCTTCCACAAAATAGATTTGGGGATTTTATGTGTCTACACACTTGCTCTGATCCAACAGCATGACATTGTTTCTAGAAATATCTATCCAAGACCACATAGTCTTTAAAGAGGTTAAAAATCAAATCCTACATAGAGGAATTCCAAGGCATAGACCAGGTCATGACATTCTTTGAGTTTGGGGTCATGTCCTGTGGATCATAATTCAAAAGGTCACTCAGAGTAATAAATTTGGCAGAAATAGGCAAAATAAAAATGGATCCGGAAAGTTTGCTGTATGAGTAATGGTCATAGGAACCAGGAATGTTTCATCAGAGGAAGAGAACTGTAGGTTGTCTTCAAATATCCCATAAACATGATAAAGATGGTGCAGTCATATTACTCTCGGCCCTGAAAGTCAGAACTAAACCAGTGGCTAGATTTAATTCAGTATGAGGAAGGATGTTCTAATAATACATACTATGCATATATGAGACAGACTTCCTGGTAAAGGGGTGGAAGTCAACTGCAAGAGATGAAGCAGAGGTTGCATACATGACTGCTTTACACAGGGAAATTATAAAAGGGATCCAGTTTATACATGGGAGTGAGCAGAGCAGTGGTTGGTGTGAGCAGCCTAGATAAAATCTAAAAGACATTTGTTTTGTCTATGAAAATCTATAACTCTAGATTTATTTTTTGAAAAAGGGGGCATGGTTCTTGGGAAAGGTAATTGCTGGAAAGAATATGGACTTTTCTGAAGCTGTTAAGGGCACCAGGAAAGAGGTGTTCTGCCTGGTCACTGATCCCAGATTTTGTGTCAATCTGGCAGTTGAGGTTAAAGATAAGGCTGTCTGTCACTCACTGTGACTGTTAGTAGATCACATAGTAAAATACTTGCATTACAGAATAAAAGACACTATTGTAAATATAGCTTGGTCAAATACTGACACTGTCTTGACTGGAAATAAACAGAAGTATGTCATACATAAAATGTATATTTCATTTAATCTTCACTACTAGGGAGTCAGTGATAACATCCTCATTTCCATTTCATAGGTGAAAAAACAGAGGTGTTGACAAGGTAACATAGCAAGTAGTAGTGGAGCTGGAATTAAATTCAACAGGCTGAGTTTCTAGGTCATGCAGTTAATAATCGATCGTACCATACCACTTCCTCAAACAAATTTGTTCATGAAAGAGGTTCACAGTGTTATATACACTTTCTCAGGTTAATGATCCTATGGAATACAGACAACAATTTTCAGTATAAGATTATTTATGAGTCATTAAACAGTATTTACTGAGCACTATTGGAGATGAGGAACTAATCTAGATGCTGGGGATTCAGCAATGAACAATACTGACACAGAAATCTGTGTCCTGCTTATATTCTAGCTGGGCGATGCAATAGAGAAAAGGAAGGACATTTTGTGTAGTCTGTTAGAGAGCAACAAATATTATGAAGAAAAAATGAAATGCAACGGGAAAAGGGGTAAGGAAATACTGGAGGAGCATCTTTCAATGGGGATGGTAGGAGGCGTCCCATGGAAAGGAGATCTTCGAGAGGTGGAGGTCCTTTGATCCCAGTGAGTTTGAATTTTCCATCTGCTCCACATGGACGTTCTTGGAGAATCTTGGGGAAACCCTTAAGAGCAGTACACATTGCTACCTTACCTTATAATACATATTTAATGGTTCCCAAAGTCATGGATTATATAAAACTTGAAAATAAAAATGAGAAATGCAATGCTCAGTCCTGGAATTATGTGTGGGTCCATGAGGCCAAGGTTCCTGGCTGTTTTACAGCTAAACAGTGCGTGGGAAGGACAAGTGATCTTCTTCCGGACAGTCCAGTAGAAGGAAATGAACATTTCAGCCCAGCTCGTTGGTGTCTTCCAGGAAAACACCAGTGATCTCTTGAACAAATAGCATGCCTTGTTCTGAAGTTTGTTGTGAAGTGTACCCACAAGGAAGATCTGACAGCATGTCTAGTGTTTTACTAACTATCTCCATTAGTCATTGTTGCTGCTAGGTCAAGCAATGTGGGTTTTGTGGGAAACCTCTAAAGCTTTGAAGGAGCCGGTGCTTCTTTGTTCTTTTTCTTTACGTGTATGTGACTTTGGGCCAGAAAATTTATTTCTGTTCCTTAAATATCTTTTTATTCCTTATCTGTTGAACGAAAGATGCAGGAACCATTGGACAGTAAGATCTCTTACCTAAATTGGTAAACTCTGAACTTCTTGAGGGTAGGAATTATGGCTTATTCATATTTGTATCTAACTCAGAAGCTGTAACCATGACTTGCATCCTGTAGTTGTGCAATACATGTCTGTTATAAGTTGAATAAATGTGATTCTTCTATGTGGCTACATTAGGAATAATGGATCCACAAAAAGGATACCATGGAAAGTATTCTCATATGTGCACGGTATGCATCCTTAGCCCAAGAAAGTATAAGTCCATCAACTACAACTTTTATTTTAAAATAGGCAAGAAAATCTAATATGCCAGATCATCTTTCACTTAATTTGAGAGTAGAATAAAAACAAGTAACCAAATAGCAAGCAATAAAGGTTACTTCTATTATTGTTTTGATTCTTAGTATTCATTTTTACTTCGGAGAAAAAATTTTCCTTTACATAATAGGCATAAATATTAGCAGAAAATTATATTTAGGGAGGAAGTTAACAACTGCAAACCCAAACCACAAAATGTTTGATGGGCTTTATAAATAAATCATTTTTTTCACCTCTCTTAGTAAGCCATTTGCTCCCATATTTTGCAGTTTTTCTTTTCTTAATGTGCAAAAGTTAGTAAATGTTGGAAACAAAAACGTGAAGTCTCACTTATGTTTTGCTTTTTAAAATGGGAAAATGAGAATGGAAATTAAATTAAAAAGCAGTGGATCACCGTTTTGTCTGCCCTGGTTCCTCTGAAACTTCCTGTAATTTTTTTTTTTCTTTTTTTTTTTCCCCAAGTACTAAGTGAAGAGTTATGTCTGACACTCTGGAGAAAAATGTTACTATGACACTGAAATACTCAGGCAACAATTATCTGGGTGTATTTGTCATTTTAAGTGGAATCTGGCAGTAATTCATCTATATCTGCAACAAAAATGTGCATGTTTTGGGAAGAAGTGAGCTTTAAAAAAAAATCGTATTTCCTTTTGTCTCTGAAAGAGTGAATGTTTTCAGCACTACGGCTAATAAAATTAGTTTGTGGCATTTCTCCACTTATAGAAATGGCCACTGTTACCTACTCTGACCAATCCTAAATATCTTTTCTGTGTCTGTTTATCTCCAGCATTAGGGTTAAGGTAGGAATATAGTAGACAAAAGTAATTTTATTTGATTTACTGCAAAATGAAGTCTCAGATGGAAAAAGTCTAAACAACAACAACAACAAAGAAATTGATGCTCAATAGTTTCAATTGTCCTTGGGAAAAAGTCAATTATCTACATATATTACATAACCTTTTTATGATCTGGCCCTGCTGACCTGTCAGGCTTGCTCCTTGATCTTCAATGGCATTGAAGTGCTGACAGTTCTCTGAAACTCTTCCACCTTGCCTGACTCCTCCCTCTTTTTTACCTGATCAATTTGCATGCATTTTTCGGGCCTTAATGAGATGTCACAATTTCTGAACAACCTCCCCTGATTCCCCAAGCTTGGGGTAAACTTCGTGTACCACGAAAGTATCCTGTAACCTCTGTCATATCATATTAGAGTTATTCATAAGTTCTATGGCGGCAGAGGGTGTATCGTCTGCACTTCACCTAGCCACATTTAGCCAGTACTTAGGATTCAGTAAGGCCAAAGCAAACACACATTGAGTAAAGAACAAAAACTTGAAGTGCAAACAACTCTAGTCACTGAATTGATAAACAGTGTTTCTTACTGTACTATAAGCTCCATCAGTGCAGGAACCGTGTCTGTTTTTTCTCTTTTTCTCACTATTTTATCCTCTGTGTTTATCACAGTGCTTTACACATAGGGGCTACTCAGTAAAGAGGGGTTTAATGAGTGAATTAATTGACTATAGTTATATCAATGTTTTTGGGATAAGTACTAAGATGTAATAGCTATTTAAAATTTAATCCAAGTCACCTTGAGTCCATTTTGAGATGATTGCCCAGGTGTGACAGACTGGTTATTTTGCTACAAACTTTCTTTTACATTTGATTTGTTACATGACTTCGGTTAGATCAGATTTTCTCAAGCTTGGGACTGATGACATATGGACTGGACGACTTTTTGGGGTGCATGTGTATTTATGTATGTTTGGGGGGGTATAGGCTGTTGAACAGCATCCCTCGCTTCTACTAATTAGATACCAATAGCACATCCTTCATACCCAGCTGTGACAAATGGAAGTATCTCCAGACTTTATATGTATTTGAGAACCACAGAGGATGAATGTTTGTGCAGAGGGATTTGTTGAGCAATTCATATTTTTGTCAAGAGATAGCTTATTAGGTTAAGGATAGCAATTTTTGTTTTTAAGAGAAAAAAATATCTGTACAGCCTTATATGGTCAATATACCTGACAGCAATAACTTAAGCAAACCCTGAGAATGACCCTGTATGGCAGATGCACCTGAATGAGTGTTTAGTGTTCTGCGCTAAGGAATCTGTGAGTAGCCAAGTTGGAGATTAATTCTTTACCCATTAGAAACATCTGAGCCCCTCTCCCCAGCCCCAGCCCATCCCGTGGAATGGAATGAGAGCCATGCAAGGGATTGAGGCCGTTTCTTTTTCTTTTCTTTTTTTTTTTTTTTTTTTTGAGTTTAATGAATGTTGCCAGGTGGAGGTTGTTGGGGGAGAGTGCTCAGTGAAGGTGCTGTATAAACTGCGTGCTTTTTTCAAGTGGTTGCAGTTCTCCTGTCCAGCGCACTGCCACTGGAATGCCCCTGTATGTAAGTTTCAGGCTAGTAAAACCCCTGTGTCTCCTTTGCTGTTTCTGAGTCTCTTTTTTGGCCTCTTGAACCTGGTGCCATCCCTACTGAAGTTAATAGGGATCTGGCATAATAAGGTCTGGGCTGTGTATAAAAAGTAGAGCGTGTGCTATGATTGTGTAGTTGAGCCCAAAAGCAGAGTCAGGGGATAGGTGGGGGTGGGATTCTGCAGCCTGAGCCACCCCCAGGTCACGTGCCCACAAATGCCAATGCCATTATCTGGAGGAAGGGCATCCTTTCTTCAGTGTCTCTTTCCCAGTGGAGATATGTGTTCTGTTGAACACTAGCAGTGGCCTTGGTTAGAATTATTGTACTTTCTTATCATTTTGCCAAGTTTTTGTTGTTGTACCTTTATGATTGCTAATGGTGAAACCTGGTTCCACTCTTCCCCAGCCTCATTTCAAAGGAAACTTTATGACGTGGTATTTTCGATAGAATTAAATAAATCTCTGACTAGCCAAATAAGAATAGAGATAAGTATACTTGGCTATGTGCTCTGTATCAGCTTGGGTCCCTTGGTCATAGATATGTAAGTTACATGATTTATTTTGAATAAGACTCAGATTTTTTAAATCTAAGCTAACCTCTTTTTATTGAATTAAGTTTATAAGTCAGGAAACCTTGATTGGCTTTCTGGGATGCAATCTTCTTAGTTTCTGACAGGACTTAGAGAATACAACTATGAAAACCCCTACAATTTGCTTTTGAAAAAAATATTCAGGTTCATTTGCTTTTGAGAAAGACTTGAGAACTATTTAGACCTTTACAGCATGAACACAAAGCTGAAAATAACACAAGGGAGGAAATCCTCATGAGGTTTCTGGTACTTCCTGCCATGGTCAGGCCATAAATAACATGAAGGAATCATGCCTTTGGTATTTGAGCACTTCCATGTTCAGTGGTAAAGACAACTGGAAGTGCAGAGGTGTGAGAAAAATGTAGAATTTCCATAATGAGCATGAACTGGAAGTATGGCTTGAGATTTGTGTAAACTCTGGACTTTGCCATTAAGACCCAAATTTTGGTTCCACTGAGAACTTCTCCAGTCTTTGCTAGTTGCTCTGTCATGTTAATCGATGGAAATGTAAATCATTTAATTGAAGCTGGTAATGCATGTACACAGACTGAAAGTTTCTCTGAAGTCTGTCTATCTCAAAAATATATAGCAGTACTGACCATTTTTATAAGAATATTTAAAAAGTAGTATTGATGTAACAAAAGGACGGTATTGATCTAGCAAAAGGATGTTATCAGTAGTTATTCCAAAAAAATACTCAACTAGACGCACCTACATATACCTAACAAAGCAATACCAAATGCCATGGCTATTGCAGGTCTAAGAAAAATAACAAGGAAATAATTGTTCAGATTTATTCATTGATTTGTCTAACATAAGTTTAAGTTGACTCATTTCTGGCTACGATAATATTTTAACATTAGTCCCAGTTCCTGAGCCTAGGAAAGAATAGCAGGTCTTTGTGCCTTAATGAGTATCATGCCTAGAGCTGATTACTAATGCAAATCTATTATTAGAGGTTGAAGTGAGCCAATTGATATGATCTTGGTGATCAAAAAATAGTTGTGAATTAGTGTCAAAAAATGTGTGTGTGTGACTTTAATATTTATGTCTGAACTTGTATCCAAGGCATTGATAGAAAGCCGTGAAAGATAACTGATACAGTCAATCTCTTTCCCTTCAAGCCCCCATCGTTTTCCTTACCAGATACTCTCCTTTCTCCTGAGTTTCTATCCTGTGAAAAGTCCTATTTAAGGGTACCCATTATAATTCTGCCCAAAGGATTGGCAGATAAGGCCTTATGCCCCTAATATTAGAGACACTGGACTCTAGGAAGACTTTTCATAGAAGGCAAAGTGGTGAGTTTGGTGTTGTGAACCAGCAAATGACGAGTTAGGAGGTCGGCCTGGACCCCTATAAATCAGATGGCAGAGGCCATCTCATGAGATGGGCCTTGCCCCTTGGAACTCTTTTTAAGTCAAATAACTAAATATTTGCATGCCTTCCCAAGTTACTTTTGTTAATTTTTAGATTTTTACAAAAGAGAAATCAACCAAAACAATATTAAAAATAGTCACTGGCCTATTGGCCTACAAAAGTGATAATTGGTGGTATTTATGTGGGAAAAAGAGACTCTACCCTTTATTCCTAACAGAAAGAAATTAATTTGCAAGCTCTATTCAAAAGCAATACCTATTAAAGAGAGAAAAGCAAGAAGGTATCATATCACATGGCACATATTTTGCTTAGTTATGATATGCTTTTTCCTTTCTGTATCTGCCTAATTTTAGTGAAGGAAACAATTTGGTGGTAGCTTGCTTTGAAATATGTTCTATAGCTTTTTGTTGTCTTCCAACTCCCCTTTTCTTCACTTAGTTTCACTCAAGCACTTTATTATCACTTAAACTGTCTTCTGGTCAACTATTCATCATTACTAACCTTGCTTTTCCAGAGTGACATTGTCCAGTATGATGCAGCAGGTACCTCTGTGAATGCGTTGAATTACAGTTTCCAAAGCCTTTCTACATAGAGTATTAACCTATAATTACATGAGATCAACCGATTAAGATGGAAACAGACTTCAGATGTTCAAAATTATCATTGGTGTAGTCCTTTGATGATCAGTAGTTGAAAAAAAAAAAAAAAAAAAAACCCGAACACCTCAGCCAATTGCAACTGTCAAGTAATAATTGTGGCAGAATACAAGCACCTGAATTCCAAGCACAAAGGAATACGCGTGTTGCCAATAGCATTATAAATGGCCATTCACTTCCTTACCTGTCGACCGTGTAGCATATAATCACAGTGTATGCTCCAGTTCTGAAGCAATCGCAACTTACCTGAAAAGTGTAGCTTTCTGACCTTTATCAAGATAAAGGAATAACAAGCGATAATGAACATGAAAATATAAATTACATTTACTTTTAAGAATACTGTACATTTTTGTATGTGACTAAATTAACATACTCAGAAGTATTTTTTTAAAACTCCCTTCCCCAGTATGTATTCTTTAATGTGTTTGCAAAATATAACACATGGTAATAATGTTAGAAGTTTGGCCACTTTAGCCCCTTACTTCACAGTCTGTCTCAGGCAGTTTGTGGAATGCCTTCTTTCACAGTTCCTCCACGACTTTCTCCTTGAGGGACCCAGTCATACATAGGGCAAAGGTGGGGAAGGAGGTTCCTTCTACCTTTAATTATTTGCCACATTGATTAACTTTGGTGCCACAAATCCCTGTCATTAGGTAATCAGGAACAAGATACAATGATAATTTTAGAATAAAATACATTAATTCCATTCTAGTCACTTCTTTGAGTTAAGGTTATAAGAAGGCATTGTTAAAACACACATGTCTTACCCAGGCTGGATAAGTCATTGACACATTTTAATCCATTATAAAGATGGTTTGGGTGATTTTCTGATTGCTATCATGAAAAGCAGAAAAAAGGAACTAGAGAGACTTGAATAAAATTCAGTACATTTTGTTACAAGATGAGAAGTAGTAGGAAGAAAGGAAAAGCTGCATTGTGAAGTGAGACCCTTTGTGGGTTGTCTGATAGAAAACTGGGGGCCCTGAACGTTGAAAGGGTTCACGCTGAATTGTTGGGAGAGAGCAGTGGCATACTAAAGTCAGCTTACGACTATGGTGTTTTTTGTAGAGCTGGCAGAGAAAGACAGGAAACTATTTTTACTCAACTAGCCAGTTTTAGCTGTTTTAATGGAAGAACTCTATTTTTACTGTAATAATTAACAACAAAAATGACTTACATTATCTAACCTCTTAAAATTCGTAAGACAGACTCAAAGTACCCTTAAGTGAATGTAGCCATGACTGTGGAAGGTATTATTACACCCCATATTGGAGAATAAAATGAGGAATAGAGCAAGTTTAACAGTCCAAGTTTTATTAGCTAGGGGAAAAACATTGGCTTCTTATTTTTAAGGGTTCTTATTTATTAAATTTTAAATTATTGTCAAGTAAAGCAAGTAGGAAAAAAGGAAAAGTACAGAATCCCACTATGGAGAGGAAACTACTATTAATACATTAGTTGCATCTTTCTAGTTCTTTGAAAAATATTTTTAATATTAAGTTTGTATTTGGTATACATTTTTGGCCATGAATTTTGATCTATTATTGTAACTTCTTTTTCCCATTTAACAACAATTTTGTTGTGTGTATAAGAAGTTTTTGTTTGTTTGTTTGTTTTAAATCTCTTGCTAGTCATACCACTGGTGAGAGATGAATCCAGGTTATGGGATGGCCGAATACATGGCGCCCAACCTGGACAGATGAAATTGGTGGCAGTTTACTGGTATCCTAAACTCAGAGCCCAGGGCAGGAGGACACTGTGCCATGCAGGGCCACAGGAAGGTTACAATCAAGAACAGTATAAGTAATAGGGACTGTGGGAGATGGAATTGGTAGTATTAAGAGGGTAGGTGTCCCTTGGTTCCCACAGGAGGATTTCATTGGCTTGCTTGTTTGAATAATTTTCTGTGGCTGCAGGAAACTGAAAAGTTACTCAGGGCTAAGCAGAAATAACACCCAGCCTCCTCCCATCTTGATAAAGAGATTTGATAAAGATAAAGAGATAGATAAAGAGGCTTGGATCTGGAACCTTACCACTGGAGGCAGAGTAGGGAGGGTGACTTGTGGTTATGACATTTGAAGCCTTTCTGATTTCACCAGACATCAAGGTAGATATAATATTGGACCTTAATTTTAGACTTTACATCACATTTTTATGAAGATGTAATCAGTCAATAAATTGAATTTTTGCAGGCATTGATAACATAATGTTCCAATTCTTATCTTTGTGTAAAAAGATTTATATTGTTTTAATATTAATTAATATCTTCCTATTTAATATTAGGGCCTCAAGAGAAAAATATTGTCAAAAGAAATGAATTGTTTTATCTCTTGATACATATTTTCAAATGACATTGAAACAAAATTTCTGACTTTTAAGTTTAAACCTTGTTACTATCCTATATTGCTTCTGTCAATGATTGTGACAATGAAATAATCTTAAACTACTTTTTCATTAAATCACTGTCCAAATAGTTTATGTGACAGCTTACTTTGTGATTATATTGTGCTTTGATTCACCAGGTTGGGGTTGTCAGAGTGAAAATTAAGGCCAAATTTTACTCAACAAGAATGACGTTTTAGTGAAGCACTAGTAGAATTCTTGAGAGAAAATAAATCAGAATTTTCAGTCAACTCTCAACATAAATACATGCCAAACCTCTTTTAAAATAAATTATTGTTTATCCGAAACTGATCTTTTCTTAAATATTAATAACTAATAGTTTTAATTTTTATTTATGTTTCCTTGGAATTATACATATTGAATTTCAAAAGGGAAGGAAAACATGTTCTTAAACTCCAAAATATGAATGGCTCTATTATATATTTAATACATACTTGAATGTTACTTAAATTATTGAATATCATATATGCAAAATACAATTTAAGGCTTAGCTTTGCCTATGGTAATAAAAACATCAAAAAACTTTAAAATCATCAGCAAAGTCATGTTAGTTCAGTAGAAATAAAATAAAGATTGAAAAAATATACAATGGCATTTTTGTAATGAAAAAGTTTAGTTAAATTCTTGTGATTATACAAAAATATTTGCTTTTATTTAGGTTAAATTATTTAAATATGTAGAGTCTATGAGAAAAGGAAGTACATATATTAAAAATAGTACTTATTCTTCTCCCAGTGGAACTGAGTTATTTACATGATTATATTTCAATAATAATAATCGTGTTAACATAATGTTTCCCATTCATTTTATTAATGCTAAGTTAAACTCAACTGATACTGATGAACACAGTATATTTAGTAAAAAGACTGAATTTAAGAATATTTTAAATTTAAAGCAACTTGATTACTTTTAAATAAAATGACTTTTCAGATATGATTGGGCTTTTAGTAACTTTAATTCTTGAGATAAAACTTTTGAAAAACATGAATAAATAAGTTAAATGTAGCAATAAATTTAAAAGTTACAGACTTCATATTTTATTCCCAGGGATGAAACTTCAGGCTCTTAGACCACATTCTACTGATTCAGAATTGAATGTTAAAGGAAAAATAACAACTTAATATAACGGGTTGTCCAATAAATGATAGTATAGAACAACACATGAGAAGGTCTGTTATCTTGAAGTATGAGAATTGTTTTTCTCTGGGATTGTTTATGTTTGAGTGTGGAGATCTTAAATCTGGGGTCTCTATCAGTAGAGGGAAACAGTTTTACACCCTTTTGGCATTCTTTATGGTTAAAGTATAAAACTTGATCCTCCAAATTATGGCCTTGCATTGTCAGAAAATACTTTTGAATTATTTTAAAAATATACTCTACAACTTGTAAATAAGACTTGTGAACATGCTACAAATGATTTTATTAAATGTCTATCATATTAAAGATCCATCCACTTTTATAATGGTACTTTTTACTTATCCGAAAAATTTATATGTACTAAATAGTTTATTCCCACATGATGTTTGAAAAATGGCTTTTGCCCTTGTATTATGCATATGATAAATATAGATATAATATGGGTTTCAACGTAATTATGTAATACATAAAATAATTTATAATAAGTGTAACAAACATGAAAGGCTTGTTATGGCATTTATTCCAAGTTTTATATTCAGTGAGACACATTAATATGTCCCCTCAAACTTCATATGTTGAAGCCCTAGCTGCCAGTGTGTCTATATTTTGATATAGAGCCTTTAAAAATGTAATTCTGGTTAAATGAAGTCATGAAGATGACAATTGATATCATAGGATTAGAAGAAGACACCAGAGAGCTCCTTCTCCCTCCCTGTCATGTGAGCACACACCAAGAAGGCAGATATCTGTAAGCCAGGAAGGGCCCTACTCAGAACCCGACCCTTCTTGCACTTGGATCTTGGACTTGCAGCCTCCAAAACTGTAAGAAAATACATTTTTATAGTTTGAACTGCTCAGTCTATGGTGTTTTATGATGGAAGCGCAAACTGACTAAGATAATGCATATTAATTAGAAGTATTATAGGGTTTTTTTTTTTTTTTTTTTCTTTTCAGAGATGGAGTCTTGCTCTGTTGCCCAGGCTGGAGTGCAGTGGTGCCATCTTGGCTTACTGCAAATTCCACCTCCCGGGTTCAAGTGATTCTCCTGCCTCAGCCTCCCAAGTAGCTGGGATTACAGGCATGCACCACCATGCCTGGCTAATTTTTTGTATTCTTAGTAAAGGTGGGGTTTCACCATGTTGATCAGGCTGGTCTCGAACTCTTGACCTCGTAAGCCACCTGCCTTGGCCTCCCCAAGTGCTAGGATCACAGGCATGAGCCACCACGCCCCACCCCAATTGTAGGTTTTTAATTCAGTGGTGTTCAGATTAATTGAGTCATTCTTTTAATCATTATGAATGATACACATAAGTTTTCGTAGTCTTTTTCTCAACATGATTTGTCCTGTTAATGTCTTCCTGAGGCTTTAGCATAAAGTCTCACTCTTAGAAAAGTTACAGTTTATAGAAATTTGTTTATTTGTTGAACTCATACCACTGGCTAGGTCATAGCTATCGGGCAGTGATTGTTATAGAATATATCTGAAAACATTCTTTCTCAGACTCTTTAAAGCTTGCCTAACTTAAACACAGCTGAATGGTCCCATAACAAGTTTTATAATTCCATCATTATTATTATAGCCACAGTAACAGGTTCCCATACATATAAAACCAGGGAGTTAGCTATAGGCTGCTGTCTAGCCCATTTGTTAATGATACGATTGAAGATATAAATGCCAGAGTGCAAAAACCACAGGATTTATGCATCTACAGTGATGGGCCTTGTCTACTTGCTTTCTTGGAGTGCACACTTCTCAATTTTGAGCAGAATCTTGAGATGTTCCTCTACTGCCTCTTTTGTAGTAAAAGTGTGGTTTCCAAAATGGGTCTCTTTGATGAGGCAACATGACGTACTGAGAGCCCTGTGGGCCAGAAATGTTCTTCTTTATGTTACACTGCTAACAAGGTCTGTGTCCTTGGGTGAGGTGTACAGACTGTTTAGGCCTTAGTACCCTTATTCATAAGTAAACATATTGAATTTGATCAGTTATTTTCAAACGAGTCTCCATGGGGATGGAGAGGATAGGGGTGGGCTTACTGTGTGAGACTCTGTTGTCTCTCATTCATTCTTCAAGCTTTGAGACACTGTTTCTATCCCTTATTATGTCTTTAGCATAAAGGACTCTCTTATTTTGTTTAAGTTTTTCTCTGACTGGACTTGATGATATTGAATGTATTTTTTTATTTGTAAGCAATTCTGTGGTTTTATATTATGATCACAGCTTAACTGATTAGATGCCAACCTTCTCATCAATATTTATTTTAGCTGAAATATCATTGTCCAAATTAAAACAAATTATTGCATACTCTTTAGAGATTCCATTGTGTATCCAGCTCTGTGCTTTATTACTTAGTATTTGGGACTAAAATAAAATAGGTGGCATTTTCACTACATTCAACTGTGCTGATGTTATGATTTCCCAACTGAAATTTTTTCTTTGACATCTTGGAATTTCCTGTTCAGAGATCTTTTACTGCTCCTCTCTACTGTCCACAATTCTGGCACCACAAAGACATCGAGAATATATTTAGTGTTACGTACGTTAGGAGCCATACATTTTATAAAACTTCTGGGGACAACAATAAGCCTGGGTAGATTAATTCATCTCTGGTTCTTAAAAGTTATATTTTATAACTATTATCCAAAATTTCCCAAGAACAACTTAAATTGAACACTAGTGAAGATATATAACCCGGAAGAATTTAGAGAACATTGCCAGAACTAGGACCTAACTATTTGAGTGGCTCTCAGCTATCCAAAGGCATTACCTTAAAGATAGTCTGCTTTTAGCCTGTGTATATAGCATACATGCTTCCGTTCTCTAAAGAAAGAGAAAAAGATCAAAACAAAAAGGGCACAATTCATAAGGTATTTAAGTTATTAATAGAATAGTTTAAAGAGATTATTTAAAAACAGTTACCTGAAAGGTTAACCTCTCACTGACTTTATGAGAAAGAGAATTGAAGATGTGACTTTACAAGCCATGGTGGAAACTGAATTTTGCAGAAACAACAGTGGATACAGACACAGATAATTGTGATCTGTTGCAAACTACATTAAGAAGCTGAGAAAACAGGAAAAGATGGCTAAATTAGAAACAAGAAGATTAATGGACCAAATAGCATTAGGCAGGCTGATGATGTTGCTTTCTTTAAAATGGTGAATATGAGCTCATTGCTATCTAAATGTCAGTCACTCTGGCACCTCACAAATTTATACCTGGCATCTCCTTAGTGAATGGGTGGGTTGGCAAAAAGAGGAAGGCACCAGGATTAAGTTAAACTGCCTCCAGGAGACTCTACTGTACATATGAAAAAGAGGCCATGTGTTACCTGTTACCGGGATTTTCCAGCCGTCATCAGGCTAGAATTGTGGGAAAAACGAGAAATGAAAAGAAGCAGAGCTGCTGCATAAAATGCAGCCAGGGTTGTGATATTAGGAGACATCCAAGAGGGACACAGTGGATCACGGCTTCCAGCCTATTCCAAAATCAATAAAAGAGAAAGCAAAGTGTTTAGAATAGGGACTTACAGATTTAAAAAGGAAAAAGGAAGCCAGTAGAGGTTAGAGGAGTAAAGGATGATGCGAACCAGCACTAAAAAGGAGATGAAGGAAGGTGAAATGAAAAAGGAACCTGCAAATCTTCTTCAAGAACATTTTGCCTCATCAAGCAGTCCTAGATTTGTGTCTTTTAATATGTTCTGTCTGGTTATCTTTATCAAGTTTACTTTATTACAGCCTTTCTGCTAGTTATTACATCCACCTCGGTGAATTAGGGCTGAGAAATGTTCCACACGAAATATTCACCGGGTTTATAGCTTTAATCTTTAAAGTAAAAGCAGAAGTAAAAAACTGGAATAAAAAGAGTTTTAGCGTCCATTTTATGTCTGTGAGAGCCTGCTGAAGGAGAAAGGGAGAGGAAGCTAACAGGGAGGAACGGTATGGAAAGATCTTGAAGCAAAGACCACTTTTAAAGGGCAAGCCTGAGGAAAAGGCGGGGGGGAAGTGAGAGAGACAAAAGAATCTGAAGAATTGAAAACTGTTAGGATGAAGCCAAGATGTGACTTCAGCGATCCAGTGTGGGAAATTGCTGTTAAAGGAAATGGAGAGTTTCAAAGACTTTTGTCTGAGTTGGGGAGAGTAGCCCCTTGACTTCATTCCCCAGGCAGCATGGCAGTTATGAGAACCTGGCAAAGAAGGCCTCAAGAAAGCAGGATTCACTTGAATTAATAGGATAATTATAGTAGAGAAGATGCCTCCACGATGTATCTGCTCTGTACCATGCACTCCACATAAGTTACTTAGTTTAATTCTCACAAACAGGCATCATTGACCCCATTTTACAAATAGGGAAACCAAGACTCAAAGAGTGAAGGGACTTGTCCAGGGTAATAATGTCAAGCAGAAAAACTGAGATACATCTCTCTTTAGAGCCCAGACCGCTGCTCCCCACCTAACCTCCCAGTGGAATCTTCCACTATTGGACATGTAAAGCAATTGGCAGTGACCCCACCTTCCCCTCACACCACTACCCTGCTGCCAGTTTTGAATTAGAAGCAAGTAAGTGCTCCAGAAAAAGGCACTCTAAGTGGGTTACATAAAATGCAATAAGGAAGCTACAGCCTAGTATCTATCTGTTCAAGAAGAAAGAAAATGCCAAGGCAAAAGTGAACTTTTTTCTGAGGTCATTTAAGCTTTGACACAATGGGTTACTCTAAACAGTAGTTCTCAGCATTTTCAACCTTGGCTTCACATTGGAAACCCTGGGGAGCTTTAAAAAAAAATCCTCATGCCTGGGTTCTACCCTAGAGATTCTGAATTTACTGGTCTGGGAATGTTTTCCTTTGGAAGTTTTCACTGGAACTCCCCCAGGTGGTTATAACATGTGGCAAATTCAAGAACCATTGCTCTACAAGTTGAATCTAATAACGAGGCATGTCCACTCCAGACTCCAAACAAATGGCATTCATCTTTGCATCCCCCTGTTAGTTAGTCTAGTGTTTTATGTACAATAGATGCTTAATTATGCTGTGAATAATAGATGCTTGATAAATGTTTGTAGAATTAACTTGATGAACAGCAGAAGACTCGTGTATGTATAGCTCTGGTCTTTTGTTATGTGGGTATCCCCTTAGTACTTTCGAATCTTCAATATTCACAGGTAAGTTTTATGTGTCTTTCTAGTACAAATAAGCCTCAGCAGAGCTGGGTAGCTGTAACTTTTTGAATCAAGGGACATTTGTGTTCTTTCATCTGTTGCTAGTGTACTCCTTTTGTGTACAACCCTGATGCTAAAAACACTATGGGATTCCCCGAGATTCTTCTCTTCTTCCCTGCAGAAAGCACCACACCTCAGTCAAATATTGATTCCTTCAGGGAAGCTGACCTCTGGTGGCCAGATAGGCAGCACAGTGTGGTGTTAAGAGCATGGACCTGAGATCAAGACATCCTGAATTCAAACCTAAGCTCTGTTGTTTATTGCATACCTGTGTACCTCAGTTTCCTCATTTGTACCATAACTTGAGAGGGGAATCATACCTACTTCACAGCAATATGGTGAGGTTCAAATGAGTTTCTGTATGTGAAGAACCTGGTACCTGGTTAGTGCCATAAAATTGTGTACTACTATTACAGGGAGAATGCTTTTATTAAAATGAATTTCTGATGTTGTCTATAAGCATCAGTAATTTAGAAGAGAAAAATGTTTAGCAGATGTTAACTACCTGGTAGAATTTACAGGAATATGCTAAAGAGGTTTTCAGGTGTTGCTCAGAAGGGTCATGGGATGGGCAGCAGGGATGGGTTTGGTGCCACCATTTGCTCTTTGCCTGGTCTAGTGTACATTGAAGCCAGTGAGGTCTCGCTGTACTCAATATATGGCCAAGATCCATGTGAATAAAATACATAACATCTTACTATGATATCAGGAGTAATACAAAAGGCTGGACATGTTATTCATTCTTTGGTCACTTGTTTCTTCTGTTGTTCTCCTGTTTCCAAGCAGAATAGGCAACAAGGGCAGTAGACACAGCTTGTGCAGAAACATTGGTTGATTGTGCAGCAGTTTTGAAGATCCTTACATTTCAGTTCTATTTCCTCAGGCAAGAGTTGAGCTGGATTTTTAAAGGAGGAAGAATGGGAACAGACAGTATGTGCAAAGTATGTCAGGTGAGAAATCTATAATTCGGAAAAGCGTCTAGGTTTAACTTCACAAAGACTTACTTGAATAGGAGAAAAGGATAATAAAAGCCAGGTTGCTGAAAGGTAATGTAAGGGGATAGAAATTATTTATAAGTGATATTGAACTTTAAAAGTTATGCAACAAACCTTAATCTAAACAGAAGTTACCTCTAATTGGGGTCCTATGTTAGAAATCAGAACGAAACTATGTAAAGCTGATGTCTCACTTTATTTGGACTCTCTAGGAGATAATACATCAAATGATAGAATCTGAGGGTTGAGGATAGTTTATTTTGGGTTTCCAAGTGTGATTTTTCTGGATTTCAAAACAACTGCCTTGATATTTATTTTTTTTTCTCCTGGGAAAGAAGGGAAAAAGCCCTCTACTGCATTCCCACTGTCTAGAATATTAGCTGTTACAATTCCTATTGGCTGACCTCATGAAAGAGGACATTGCATTTGACCAGCTCAGCTTTTACTCCCCCTTTCTCACTTAGACGTTACTGTACAATACACTGAATATTGGATCAGTCTTTGAGAAGCATTGTAACATGACCCGCACAAAGAGACAAGTAATTCTATACAATTTTCTTCCAAGCTCAAATTGGCACAGATAAAATTCCCTTGCATTAATTTATAATTATAGCCAGTGCCTTTCTGGAAAATGCCTCATCTGTGCTTGGCTTACAAAAAAATAAAAAAAATAAATAAAAAAGTAAATCAATCTGCTTTTTCCAAAAAAGTAGAGATAATTTAACCTGTCATTTTTCATGCAATTAGTTTATTGGCTACTTTACAAGAACCAAAGAAGTCTAAGAAAATCAGTCATTGTAGTTAGTGTTCATGAGTGATAACTTTGTGCTTGGGAGAGCTTAGAGCATCATTGAGGGCTTAGGAAAGAAAACCAAAGGTTTTTCTTTGTTAAAGGAACAAATGGATAACTTCTCTCTGCACCCCTAACTGACTTAAAATCTCTAATTGTTTTCACCTGTGTGTTTTTGTAGCCCACACTCACGATTCAGCTGTGTTCTTCTGAATGTGAAAAGGAAGACCTGACACAAAGGTGTACAAAATATCAGTACCTTAGATTCTCCCTGTGTCTCAGTCTCCTGAATCACTGAGGGATGATTAGATTTGAGATGGCTTGAAATATGTTGACTGAGATACTAACGTGGAATTAGTAGACTTGGAAAAAAAGAAATAGATCTGCAGAAAAACATACAATTCTGAATTAGTAAGCAGCTTAGAAATATTTATTCAGTGCTTACTAGTCACAATCAGAAGCTATATGTAACTGGATTGGAAACTTCACACATTTCCAGCAAGTGGACAGGATTTAACTTAGTGACTCCAGCCCGCAGAGGGCACCTGACCTCAATATTTAATCATGGCTTACTGGACGTGACAATGAAATTCTAAGTATTAAAAGAGGTACAACCACAAAATGAAAAGAGCTTACTCACTTATGTGAAAGCTGAGAAAATTCTTCCAGCTCATAGCTCAAGGAAGAAAGGTGTTTTGTCACATGCATTTTGAAAAGGGTACTACATTTGGGAGACCCCCAAATTCTGAAGTTTCTGGCTTTACACGAATGTCTGTGGTCACACTTAGTTTCAGGAAAAGTTAACACAACTGAAATGTAGGTTATAAAGTCTGTGTTTTAACAGAAGTTTTGAAAGACTTCTGCTAAAGGAGACTTCATACAGGAATACCTAAAAAATATTCTTCAGTATTTTTTTTTTTTCCTTTTCCATCGACAAGCAAGGATGGCCGATTATCTCCAATCCTGGGCCATGGCATTAGATATGGCTCCTCAGAAGCATGGGACCTCAGCACTTTTCTTTTTGTCTAAATCTCTGAAACCTTTTAATACTTTTCTCTCGTCCTAGCATTGCTCAGACAATAGACTCCAGCTGAGCAGAACAAGAAGGACATTTAAGCATAACCTCTGTAAGAAAGTTTATAACAGACCACCCAGAGCTCAGAGCAGCCTGCCCCTACCTTTTTCCTGAGAAATATAGGAAGATTTATAGGACTAGATATTCAGCTTATAAATAGGAAACTCATTTTGGGAATTCCCTTGAGATAAGCCAGGAATGTATTTGTCAGCCAACATAGAAGCACTTTAGCGATTGCCTTCAAATACCTCAAGAACAGTAAAAGTTAACCCTGAGGAAAAGAACTCTTGTTAGTCTCGTAAAATCCTTTCTCCCCTGTAGAAATATCCCTAGCAGGACCTTGGGACTGATTGTGGGTGTGGTCACTTCCCCAGATGTAACAGCTCCTTCACTGAAAGGAAATGTGAGAACTCAGGTCCTTGGGAATGCTAATTATCCTAAAATCAGGTTGATGGGTGTGCCCCCTTCCCTGGGAGGCAGTTTTCAAATTGGTAAGGCATTTTGTTTGTCTTAGTGACAGGAGGTGTGGTACAGACACAAATTCTTTGCTACTTTTTCCACTGAAAGGTGAGGCCAGCCTGGGGCAGAGGGTCATGCTTGTAATCCCAGCACTTTGGGAGGCCCAGAAGAGGGAGGATCACTTGAGCCCAGGAATTGGAGACCAGCCTGGGCAATGTGAAACCTTGTCTCTACTAAAAATACAAAAAATTAACCAGCATGTGCCTATTGTCCCAGCTACTAGGGAGGCTGAGGTGGGAAGAGCATCTGAACCCAGGAAATTGAGGCTGCAGTAAGCCATGATCATGCCATGCCATGGCACTCCACCTTGGGCAAAAAAAAAAAAAAAAAAAGAAAGAAAGAAAGAAAAGTGAGGCCTATTTCTCTCCCTGGAATCTGGGTAAACCTTACAAGTGCTTGACAGAACCGGTGTTGTACTAGTTTCAGGGCCCAGGCCTTATGAGACTAGTGGCTTTCTCTTCTTCTCTCTTGGAGCACTCACTTGGGGAGCCCTGATTCGACATACACGGAGTCTGATGAGACCAGTGGGAAGACTCTGAGAATGTACGCGAAGAGAGGCCCAAAGGAGCTCAGTTTCTGGCTGTCCTTGCCAAGGTTATAGGTATGTGAAGGAACCACTAACATTTGGGGTTAGTTTGTTATCCAGCAAAGATAACGTACCTACATATTGGTACTCAACACCTGGTGATACTGTAAGAACCACTAACATTTGGGGTTAGTTTGTTATCCAACAAAGATAACATACCCACATTTTGGTACTCAACACCTGGTGATACTGTAAGGAAAACCTAAAATTCATGGACGATTGATTTTAGGACAAGACAGTGAGTAGAGACTGGAAAGGCCTCAAGAAGGCTATTTGTTAACATGGAAGGGACTTTAGGAGGCTGTTGATGAGGGATTCGAGGACAGTGGAGAAAATGTTATTGGAAGCTGAAGAAAGATGGCTGTTGTGATGGTAAGGGAGGAGACCACCCCTCATATCGTCTTATGCCCAATTTCTGCCTCCAAAGAAAGAAGAAGTAAAAACTAAAAGGCAGAATTGAAATCCACAGGTAGAGAGCCTGGTGCTGCACCCTGGGCCTGGCAGTTAAAGATCAACCCCTGACCTAATCAATTATGTTATCTATAGATTACAGACATTGTATAGAAATGCACTGTGAAAATCCCTATCCTGTTTTGTTCTGATCTAATTACTGGTACATGCAGCCCCCAGTCACATACCCCCTGCTTGCTTAATCAATCACGACCCCTTCACATGCACTCCCTTAGAGTTGTGAGCCCTTAAAAGGGACAGAAATTGCTCATTCAAGGAGTGCAGCTCTTGAGACAGGAGTCTTGCCGATGCTCCCGGCCGAATAAACCCCTTCCTTCTTTAACTCAGTGTCTGAGGAGTTTTGTCTGCAGCTCGTCCTGCTACATGTCTTGGTTCTCTGACCAGGAAGCGAGGTGATTGGCCGATGGCCAAGGCAGCTCCTTAGGTGGCTTAAGTCTGCAATGTGGAACATCCCTTTGGGGGACTCTGACCAGCCCCAGCGATGTGGATCCTGAGAGTGCTCCCAGGTAGGCATTTGCCCCGGTGGGATGTCTCGCCAGAGCAGTGTGTGGCAGGCTCCCGTGGAGGATCAACTCAGTGGCTGAACACTGAGAAGGAACTGGTACTTGGAGTCTGCACATCTAAAACTTGGTAAGACTAGTCTTGAGAACTTGCCCACTCCATTTGAGTGGAAGCGTGGATTGATCACCCACAGCATGCCTTTATTGGCACTTTGGTTTGGTTTGGGTTTTGGTTTTGACTTGGTTTGAATTGTTTGACAGGACCGGTCTTGGGAACTTGCCCACTCCATTTGAGTGGAAATGTGGCCTGATCACTCATGACTTGCCTTTATCGGCACTTTGGTTTTGGTTTTGACTTGGTTTGAATTGCTTGACAGGACTGATCTTGGGAACTTGCCTACTCTATTCGAGTGGAAGCAAGGCCTGATCACCCATAGTGTGCCTGTACTAGCACTTTGGTTGTTGTTTTTGACTTGACTTGGATTTCTTGATACTTTGGTTTGATTTTGACCTGGCTTAGATTTCTTGATACTCTGATTTTGGTTTTGATTCTGGTTTGGCATAAACTATAAAAGTGTGTGTGTGCCCTTTTAACCCGTTCTTTCTTTTGTGGTGTGCGTGTGGTGTGAGTGTGGTGTTTTGTCTCGAGGAAACATGGGTCAGGCACAAAGTAAGCCCACTCCACTAGGAACTATGTTGAAAAATTTCACAAAGGGATTTAAAGAAGACTATGGAGTCACCATGACACCAGGAAAACTTAGAACTTTGTTTGAGATAAACTAGCCAGCATTAGAGGTGGGTTGGCCATCAGAAGGAAGCCTGGACATGTCCCTTGTCTTGAAGGCACAGGATAGCCTGTAACCCAGGGTACCCAGATCAGTTCCCATATATAGATTATTGGTTACAACTGGTTTTGGACCCCCCACAGTGGTTAAGAGGACAGGCAGCAGCAGTACTAGTAGCAAAGGGAGAGTTAGTTAAGGAAGGTCCTTGCTCCACCCGCCAAGGGAATTCGGAAACAAAAGTCCTGTCTGACCCAACACCAGAAGAATCATGGCAGGAATTGGTACCAGCAATACCCCCTCCTTATTGGGAGGAAGGGTTCCCCACCCCTGAGCCCACAGCACCTCCACCTCCGCCAGATGACCACACCTCTAGACCACCCAGAGTAGACAAGAGAGGAAGTGAAGCCGTGGGAAAAACTCCTCCCTTGGCAGTTCCCTTATGGCCGAAGACTGGAATCCAAATGCCCCTGAGAGAGCAGCGATATATTGGGGTAGATGAGGATGGACACATGGTGGAAAGGCGTGCCTTTGTCTATCAACCTTTCACCTCTGCTGACCTCCTCAATTGGAAAAATAATACTCCATCTTACACTGAAAAGCCTCAAGCCTTAATTGGCTTGCTCCAAACTATTATACAGACTCATAATCCTATGGGGGCTGATTGCCACCAGCTGCTCATGTACCTCTTTAATACAGATGAAAGGCAAAGGTGCTCCAGGAAGCAACTAAGTGGCTAGAGGATCACGTCCCAGTCAATTACCAAAACCCCCAAGAATATATAAGAATTTAACTGCCAGGAACAGACCCCCCAATGGTACCCAAACGAGGGACCAGACATGGACAGGCTAAGACGGTACCTTGTGGCATTAATAGAAAGCCTAAAGAAAGGGTCTCAAAAGGCTACAAATGTAAATAAGGTCTCTGAGGTCATCCAAGGAAAAGAAGAGATTCTAGTGCAATTCTATGAAAGACTGTTTCAGGCTTACCGTATGTACACTCCTTTTGATTCAGATAGCCCTGAAAATCAGCACATGATTAACATGGCCTTAGTCAAAGCGCGGAAAATATCAGGAGAAAAATGCAGAAACAGGCTGGGTTTGCATGTATGAATACCTCACAGTTACTGGAAATAGCCAGTCAAGTGTTAGTGAATAGATATGCAACAAGCCACAGAGAAAGCCGAAAGGAAAGCGAACGCCAGGCTAGGCGAAACGCCAACTTACTGGCCGCGGCCATTAAGGGAATTCCCCCAAAAGGAGAGGTAAAAAGGGGGTTCAGGGAAGAATGCCCAGTCTAATCGCCCACACTTGCAATGTAACCAATGCGCCTATTGTAAAGAAATAGGACTTTGGAAAGATAAGTGTCCCCAGCTGAAGGAAAAGCAAGGTGGTTTGGACCAAAAGACCTCAGATAAAGACGAGGGAGCTTTGTTCAATCTGGCTGAAGGGCTACTGGACTGAAGGGGACTGGGCTCAAGTGCCCCCAAGGAGCCCATGGTCAGGATTACAATTGGGGGTAAGGACATTAAGTTTTTGGTCGATACTGGTGCTGAACATTCAGTAGTGACCACCCTGGTCGCCCCCTTATCCAAGAAAACCATTGATATAATCGGAGCAACAGAAGGTTCCACTAAGCAGGCTTTCTGTCTACCCCAACGGACCTGCTCAGTGGGGGGACATGAGATAGTTCACCAGTTCTTGTACATGCCTGGCTGTCCCTTGCCCTTGCTGGGAGGAGACTTGCTTAGCAAGCTGAGAGCCACCATCTCTTTTACAAAACAGGGCTCTTTACAGCTAAAGTTACCCAGAACAGGAGTTATCATGGCCCTTACGGTCCCCAGGGAAGAAGAATGGAGACTTTTTTAACTATGCCAGGCCAAGAGATAAAACCAGCTCTAGCTAAGCAATGGCCCCAAGTATGGGCAGAGGATAATCCTCCAGGGCTGGCAGTCAACCAAGCCCCCGTACTCATAGAAGTTAAGCCTGGAGCCCAACCAATTAGAAAAAAGCAGTATCTGGTTCCCAGAGAAGCTCTCAAAGGAATCTAGGTTCATCTCAGGTGCTTGAAAGCCTATGGAATTATAGTTCTTTGCCATTCTCCATGGAAAACCCCCCTCCTGTCTGTCCCTAAGTCAGGGACCAAGGACTACTGACCAGTACAGGACTTGCCCTTGGTCAACCAAGCTACAGTGACTCTGCACCCAACAGTTCCTAACCCTGACACATTGTTAGGGCTGCTGCTGGCTGATGACAGCTGGTTTACTTGTCTGGACTTAAAAGATGCCTTCTTTAGCATCAGAATAACTCCTGAGAGCCAGAAGCTGTTTACCTTTCAGTGGGAAGAACCGGAATCAGGTGTCACTACTCAGTACACTTGGACATGGCTTCCCTAAAGGTTCAAGAACTCCCCTACTTTCTTCGGGGAGGCCCTGGCTCAAGACCTGCAAAAGTTTCCTGCTAAAGACCTAGGCTGTGTCTTGCTCCTGTAGGTGGACGACCTTCTGCTGGGATACTCCACAGCAGTCAGGTGCATAAAATGGACTGATACCCTGCTTCAGCACCTGGAGGACTGTGGGTATAAGGTATCCAAGAAGAAAGCTCAGATCTGCAGACAGTAGGTATGCTACCTGGGATTCACCATTCAGAAAGGGGAGCGCAGTCTGGGGTCAGAAAGAAAGCAGGTCATCTGCAGCCTACCGGAACCTAAAACCAGAAGGCAAGTAAGGGAATTCCTAGGAGCTGTGGGGTTTTGCAAATTATGGATTCCAAACTTTGCAGTACTAGCCAAACCTTTGTACAGGGTTGCAAAGAGGAGTCACTGGGAGCCTTTTGAATGGGGGCATCTACAACAGCAAGCCTTTTGTAAGTTAAAGGAAAAACTTATGTTGGCCCTAGCCCCGGGACTACCAGATTTGACAAAGCTCTTTATACTCTATGTGTCAGAAAGAGAAAAAATGGCAGTTGGAGTTTTAACCCAGACTTTGGGGCCCTGGCCAAGGCCAGTGGCCTATCTCTCAAAACAACTAGATGGGGTTTCCAAAGGCTGGCCACTATGTCTAAGGGACCTGGCAGCAACAGCCCTGTTAGCACAAGAAGCAGATAAACTAACCCTTGGGCAAAACCTGAATATAAAGGCCCCCCATACTGTGGTAACTTTGATGAGTACCAAAGGACATCATTGGCTAACAAATGCTGGATTAACCAAGTACCAAAGCTTGCTATATGAAAATCCCCACATGACTATTGAAGTCTGTAACCCCCTATATCCCGCCACCCTGCTCCCAGTATCAGAGAGCCTGGTCGAGTATAAGTGTATAGAGGTGTTGGACTCAGTCTATTCTAGCAGACCTGACCTTCGGGACCAGCCATGGGCATCAGTAGACTGGGAGTTATACGTGGACAGGAGCAGCTTCATTAACCCACAAGGAGAAAGATGTGCAGGATATGCAGTGGTGACTTTGGATGCTGTCATTGAAGCCAAACCGTTGCCACAGGGCACTTCAGCCCAGAAGGCTGAGCTCATTGCTTTAACTCAGGCTCTAGAAATCAGTGAAGGTAAGACTGTAAACGTCTACACTGACTCTTGATATGCCTTTCTAACCCTCCAAGTGCATGGAGCATTATATAAGGAAAAGGGTCTGTTAAACTCTGGGGGAAAGGATATAAAATATCAACAAGAAATTCTACAATTATTAGAGGCAATGTGGAAACCTCAGAGGGTGGCAGTCATGCACTGTAGGGGACACCAGCAAGCCTCTACCTCAGTGGCCTTAGGAAACTCTCGAGCTGATTCAGAAGCTTGAAAAGCAGCATCTACCCTTACCGGGCATCGATAGTAGCCCCGTTACTCCCTCAAACACCTGACCTGATACCTACCTATTCTAAGGAAGAAAAAGACTTCTTCCAAGCAGAAGGGGGGCAAGTAATAAAAGGAGGATGGATCAGACTGCCAGATGGGAGGGTAGCTGTGCCACAGTTGCTGGGAGCCACAGTGGTATTGGTCGTGCGTGAAACCACTCATCTAGGTCCAGAGTCACTTGAAACATTGTTAGGCTGGTACTTCTACGTCTCACACTTGACAGCCCTTGCCAAAGCAGTAGCACAGCGGTGCATTACTTGCCAACAGCACAATGTGAGGCAAGGCCCCACTGTTCCGCCTGGCATACAAGCTTATGAGCGGCTCCTTTTGAGGATCTTCAGGTGGATTTCACAGAAATGCCAAAATGTGGAGGTAACAAGTATTTGCTGGTTCTTGTGTGTACTTACTCTGGGTGGGTGGAAGCTTATCCAACACAAACTGAAAAGGCCTATGAGGTAACCCGTGTGCTTCTCTGAGATCTTATATTCCTAGGTTTGGACTGCCCTTATGAATCAGCTCAGATAATGGGCTGGCATTTGTGGCTGACTTGGTACAGAAGACAGCAAAGACATTAGGAATCACTTGGAAGCTACATGCCACCTACCGACCTCAGAGTTCCGGAAAGGTGGAGCAAATGAATCGGACTGTCAAAAATAGTTTAGGGAAAGTATGTCAGGAAACAGGATTAAAGTGGAGACAGGCCCTTCCTATAGTATTGTTTAAAATTAGGTACACTCCTTCTAAGAAAACAGGATACTCCCCTCATGAAATACTGTATCATAGGCCTCCTCGTATACTATGGGAGCTTTCAGGCACTCCCCAAGAGTTAGGTGAAATTGAATTACAGCGACAGCTACAGGCTTTAGGAAAAATTACACAGACAGTCTCATTGGGTAAATGAGAGATGTCCCATCAGCTTATTCTCCCCAGTTCACCCTTTCTCTCCAGGTGATCACGTGTGGATCAAGGACTGGAATGTAGCCCCTTTGCAGCCATGGTGGAAAGGACCTCAGACCGTCATCCTGACCACCTCCATGGCTGTAGAGGTAGAAGGAATCCCAGCCTGGATCCACCACAGCAGTGTGAAACCTGCAGCTGATGAAACCTGGGAGGCAAAACCGAGCCCGGACAACTCCTGCAAAGTGACTCTGAGGAGGACGACAAGCCCTGCTCCAGTCACACCCGGAAGCTGACTGGTCTACACACGGCCGAAGCATGAGGAGAATCATCGTGGAACTCATTTTCCTTATAATTTTGACTTGTATAGTAAAAACTTTCACTGATTTTCCCCACATGGAAGACTGCTCTCAGTGTATACATCAGGTTACCGAGGTAGGGCAACAAGTTAAAACAATCTTTCTGTTCTATAGTTACTATAAATGACTAGGAACTTTGAAAGGAGCATGTTTATATAATGACACTCAGTACAAGGTGTGTAGCCCAGGAAACGACCAAACAGATGTGTGTTATGACCCCTCTGAGCCTCCCATGTCCACAGTTTTTGAAATAAGATTAAGGACTGAAGACTGGTGGGGACTCATAAATGATACAAGTAAAGTATTAGCCAGAACAGAAGAAAAAGGGGTGCCCAAATGCATAATCTTGAAATTTGATGCCTGTACTGTCATTAATAGTAATAAGTTAGGGAGGGGGTGTGGCTCTTTTAGTTGGGAAAAAGGTTATATGACTGAAAATAAGTATAGTTGTCATGAATTAGGATTGTGTGGAAATGAATGTGGATACTGGTCTTGTGTCATTTGGGCCGCTTGGATAAAAAATGAAAAGGATCCAGTCCCTCTTCAACAAGGAAAAAATGGCCCTTCCTGTACTAAGGGACAATGTAACCCCTTAGAACTAGTAATAATCAGTCCCCTTGATCCTCACTGGAAAAAAGCAGAGCATGTGACCTTAGGAATCGATGGGGCCAGACTGGATCCTCGAGTACATATCTTGGTTCGAGGAGAAGTTTACAAACAATCTCCTGACCTAGTGTTTCAGACTTTCAATGATGAACTAAATGTACCAGTACCAGAAATTCCAGGAAAAACAAGAAATTTGTTTTTGCAATTAGCCAAGCATGTAGCCCAGTCTCTCAATGTCATTTCATGTTATGTATGTGGAGGAACTGTAATGGGAGATCAATGGCCATGGGAAGCCTGATAATTAGTACCTACAGATGCAGTTCCTGATGAATTCCTGGCTCAAAAGAATCACCCTGATAATTTCTGGGTCCTAAAAGCCTCAATTATTGGACAATATTGCATAGCTAGAGAAGGAAAATAATTCACTTGTAGGATGACTTAGTTGTCTGAGACAGAAACTGTATAATGGTACCACAAAAACAGTCACTTGGTGAAGTTCAAATCAAACAGAGATGAATCCATTTAGCAAATTCTTAAAGTTGCAAAGTGTGTGGACCCACCCGGAGTCCCACCAGGACTGGACAGCCCCCACTGGATTATATTGGATATGTGGGCATAGAGCTTACACCAAATTACCTGACCAGTGGGCAGGTAGTTTTGTTATTGGCACTATTAAACCATCTTTCTTCTTACTGCCCCAAAAAACAGGTGAACTCCTGGGTTTCCCTGTCTATTCTTCCCATGAAAATAGATGTATAGCTACAGAAAATTGGAAAGATGATGAATGGTCCCCCAAGAGAATCATACAATATTATAGGCCTGCTACTTGGGCACAAGACAGCTTATGGTGATACCAGACCCCTGTTTACTTGATCAACTGAACCATACAGTTACAAGCTGTCTTAGAAATAATCACTAATAAAACTGGCAGAGCCTTGACTATTCTGGCCCAGCAAGAAACTCAGATGAGAAATGCTATCTATCAAAATAGATTGGCTCTCAACTACTTGCCAGCAGCTGAAGGAGGGGTCTGTGGGAAATTCAACCTTACTGATTGCTGTCTACATATAGATAATCAAGGGCAAGTAGTTGAAGACATAGTTAGAGATATAACAAAACTGGCACATGTGCCCATGCCAGTGTGGCATGGATTTAATCCTGGGGCCATGTCTGGAAAACGGTTCCCAGTGCTAGGAGGATTTAAAACTTGATCTGTCTTGCAAGAAGACATGGGTAGTGAAAATAAAAGTGAGAACTCCCACTAATAAAAGGAGTGAGAGTCTGAGAAGAGAGGAATAAGGGAGGAGACCACCCCTCATATTGTGTTATGCCCAATTTCTGCCTCCAAAGAAAGAAGAAGTAAAAACGAAAAGGCAGAAATGAAATCCACAGGCAGACAGCCCAGCACTGTATCCTGGGCCTGGTAGTTAAAGATCGACCCCTGACTTAATCAGTTATATTATCTATAGATTACAGACATTGTATAGAAATGCACTGTGAAAAATCCCTATTTTGTTTTGTTCCGATCTAATTACTGGTGCGTGCAGCCCCCAGTTACGTACCCCCTGCTTGCTCAATCAATCACAACCCCCTCACACGCACCCCCTTAGAGTTGTGAGCCTTTAAAAGGGACAGGAATTGCTCATTCCAGGGGCTCAGCTCTTGAGACAGGAGTCTTGCCAATGCCCCTGGCCAAATAAACCCCTTCCTTCTTTAACTCGGTATCTGAGGAGTTTTGTCTGTGGCTCATCCTGCTACAATGGTAGTGGCAGAAAATTTAGTGAAGTTGGTGTTTGCAGTCATGGCAAATAAAAATTGTGTCTAATAAACTGGTGGATCACATAAAGTGTTGATGTGGGAAGTCAAAAGTTCCTATTGTTTATTTTAGCTGCATATGAAAGATAGGGAAAAGAGCCATACGAGATACATAGAACTGTTAAAACTTTGAGGAGAATTTAAAGGATTATGTAGAGGATTCAGGACTTAGTCTGTTGTTTTTTAAGAAAGGTTATTTATCATCCTAGTCTCTTCCAACAAATATTATCAAAGTAAGAAATGGTTTTAAGGCACTGATTTAATTTACAGCCTCTGAGGCCTTAACAGGAAGTACTTACAGCTAAGTACTACTGGCCAGTTCAGCTGTGCACTTTTCCTGGCTTACAGATGGCCCTCTTTAGGCTATGTCCTCATGTGGTGGAGGTGGAGGTGAGACAGAGAATGAGATCTCTCTCATGTCTCTTCTTATAAAGGTGCTAGTGGCATAATGAGGGATTCACTCTCATGACTTCATTGTCTACCAAAGGCCCATTTCCAAGGACATATCACTTTAGGGTTAGGGCTTCAACATCCTAATTTCACAGGGGACACAATTCAGTCCATAGTACACTGGCATCCATGTGTTCAATGGATTTCAGAATTGCTATGAACCAGTAACTGCAGTGTACCTTCTATTCTCTCCTTTCAGATTGGTAATATCTTGACGTTATCTTACCTCTGTCCCAACATCATATGATGGGTGTGGGTGATGAGCAGATTTCACATAGAGAGGAATAGTACTCGGAAAGCTATACTTGAGAAACTTATCTAAGGAGCTTCCTCTGCACCTGGACCTGATGGAGACAAGATTTTAGACTTGAGGAGTGGGGATTTTAGAAGGGGTAGTTAATTAATGTTGCATATGGGAAAAATGTGAATAATTTCTGGTGAGAGGGTAGATTGTGGTCGATTAAAGATGTGTGCAATTTGTTTTCTGCTATTTCCATGAAGAGGTGGGATCTACTTCTTCTCCTCTTGAATCTTGCCAGCATCTTTGACTCTACAGATTCTGGCTTAGGATGTAGGAGATTGATAGTTTCCATGTCCTCTCTCTTAGAACACTTGCGTTTGGAGTACTGAATTACTATGTGAGAAAGCTAACCACCCTGGCATTTAGGGAATGGTGCCAGGGATGGTAGACTTCCTGCAACAATGGGGGAGTCCTGCAAAATTGAGAATGGTTTTCTTGTCCCCCAAATGAACCATAAAACATTCATGTATGTGAAAAACATTCATTACATTTTTCTATGTGAGTGTTCTTAATTGTGACCCTCAGACCATCAGCATCAGCATCAACTGATAACTTATTTTACACGCAGATTTTTGGGCTCCACTCCAGATGTACTGAATCAAAAACTCATGGGTGAGGCCAACCAAGCAATCCGTGTTTTATCAAGCTCCTTGTTGCACACTAACATTTGAGAACCACTGATTTATGCTAAGAAATAAAATTTTATAGTGTGCACCCAATTTTCCAAGAATCCTAATGCTGTACAAGTTCAGGGAAGATTGTACAATACCTTGTTGAGGTCTTTACCAGGAAAGGCTAATAATTTTAGATAATTGTGCAGTTCATGGTAATAGACTGTGTATCGCCATGTTGCCCAGGCTGGTCCCAAACTCCTGAGCTCAGGCAAAGTGCTAGGATTACAGGCGTAAGGCACCACACCTGACCAATAATGTATATTTTCTATAAAAATTAAGTTTGTAAGAGTTTTGTTCAAATATTTTCATCTTTATTATTTAAAAGAATGTATCCATTGGTTTCTCAGAGAGGTCTATTCAAATCTCCCATTATTGTAAATTTGCTTATTTATTTATTTATTTATTTATTTTCATTCAGCATTTTAAGGCTAAGTTGTAGAAGGCTTACAAACTAATGATTGCTTAATGTCCTTGGTGCCTTCTTCCTTTTAGCTTAATGAAATGTTCCTCTTTCTTTATTAATAATTTTAATCTTAAATTCCATTTTTTGCTATTAATATTTCCATACCAGCATTATTTTGGCAAATATCTATTTTGTCAATCTATTTTTGCATGCATTTGTTTTCAACTTCCTTGTACAGTGCTTCTTTTAGTGTGTCATTTATCATCCAAGCCAGAACTCTTGAGAGTAAAAAGACGAGTATTGATAATTATGCTAGGACAATAGGTGAAATCCAGAAATCCAGGTCACTGGGAAATGTGACCATCGTAAGTAGCATATCACTGGATTGTTTTTGTAATCAGATGTGATATTCTATCTTTTAAGGTAGATAATACATTAATATTCTTTGTAGTTATTGACATATTTAGATATTTGTTGCAGCTTAATTTGCATTTTTAATACATTTTATTGAATAGCTTAATTGTATGATGCTTCTCCTTCTCCTCCATTTTTATTTTGTTCCTCTTCTTGCTTCTTTTTCATTGACATAATTTTCTTTATTCTGTCTCTCTTTTCCTGTTTTCCACTGGATTAAAGGTTATTAATTTCACAAAACATTTTAAATACTAGTTTATCTTAAATTTGAATTTGTGTGTTTGACTGAAGGGTGTTTGAAATTATTCAGTGTCTTTATTCCTCCCCTATATATTCAGGTAATAGAAACATCTTACAGCTATTTAAGTCTGATTTGTCTTATATTACTATTGTCTAATATTTTAATTCCAACTTATTTTAACATTGCCTCCTTGTTTCATCATTAACATATTTTAAAGTCAATACTTATTTATATTTACCAACACGCTTGAAAATACATTTATTTCTTATATTCTTCTCTTTTCTTTTAGTTTCAATTCTTGTTGAAACACCTCTTTTTGTATTTCTTTTAATAAAGGCCTACCAACCCATAACACTTTATCTATGTATATTTGAAAATGTCTGGATTCTATTTTATAAAGCTACAGCTATTACTTCCATTTTATAAGTGAGGAATCTGAGTTGCAGATTTGATAAAGAAATTTCTCAGAAAGGGAAACTGTTAAAAGTGACCGACAGTGAATGCCCAAGACAATGGCATAATATAATTTGAAGGGTAAAAATCTCCTTCTCTAAAATTCTATTCTTAGCTGACATTTATTGATGTAAAATATGATGTCTAATTACCTTGCCTCCTTTGATAATGAGTCTCTTCTTTCTGGTAAGCTTAAAGATTCTTCCATAACTTTCTGCAGGAGTATTTAGATGAGTCTAGGTATGAATTTGCTTCTCTTACTCTGCTGGTGACTTGGTGCTCTCCTTTACACTGAGATTCTTGTTCTTCACATCTCTCTGAACAATAAGAGCCTTTCTCTAATTCTGTCTGCTTTCTCTTTTCATAGCTCTTCCTTGTGGGCCACTGGACCTTTCCATCTCATCCTTCATGTCTCTGTATTTACCTTTGTCAATTTGTACTGAATTCTGGGAAATGTCCTTGGATTTGTCCTTCAATTTATCCATTTATATTTTCTTTGTGTCTTGTGTTTTTTTCACTGATTTTTTTTTCTTTAAATTTCATAAATCTATGCAGGAAAGGGTTAACTTGCAGGTGTGAGTTGCTCAAACCTTACACCTTCAGAAAGGACTTGTCTTCAGAACCTGCTCTTGGACAGCTCCTTGGAGATGAACTCTGAATCTTTGGAATATTCTGCCTGATAGCTTTTGTGTGCCTGAGGCAAGGGACACAGTTTGATCAGATAGTTTATGCTAACACTGTGGTTTATGTCAAGCACCTGTTTTTGCTCTGCAGGACTGGAGTCTGAGTAGCTAAGGTGCTTATGTGACTACACGCCTACATCACTGACCCCCCAATAAACACCTTGGGCACAAGACTCAAGTGAGCTTTCATGACTGACAACACCTCACATATGTCATTATACATTATTGTTGGCATAATTAAACAGGTTTGTGTAACTCCACTGGGAAAAGACACATAGAAGTGTGTGCCTGGTACCTCCTGGACTTCAACCCATGTGCCTTTTTCTCTTACTACTTTTATTCTGTATTCTTTTGCTGTATTAAACTCTAACCAATAGTATAGTGGATTTTCTGAGTCCTGTAAATACTTCAAGTAAATCACCAAGGCTGAGGATGCTCTTGGGGACCCCTGACACACGTATGTATTTCTCTTTTCTAAAGGTTCAATTTTAACCAATTTCTAGTCTATTTTCACCTTTTCCTATTACTATAGACATCTTATTATTTCTCTATTTTATTCCTTTCTTTCTTACAATATTCTAAATTTACTTAGAGCTTCTCTCTGATTAAAAAGAATATTTTTTGTCCTTTGTGTACAAAATTTGCTTCTTGTTGAGTCTACTGTTTCTTTCCCATGGTTACCCTGTATTCAGCCATTTGGTAGCAGCTACAACTTCAGCTCGTGTTGACCCATGAGTACTGGTACTCAGGGCTAAAGAATTGATTAAATTTGCTTATAGTAGACCTCCATGAGTTTCTCTGATTCCAGGCTAGTTTTCATAATAAATTTTTGCTTGGGGTGAATTAGATTTTAAACTGACACAGAGAATAGGATTGGGCACCTGATATATTTTGTTAAATCCTTTTCCCTTTCTTACTGCTCTGAATTTTGGTAAGTATTCTTACTACTTTGCCAGGCTAGTGGGTAGCATTTTTTTCTAAAAGTTTTTTAAAACTTTGTTTCATGGGTTTAGTGAAAGACGGGAAAGAGTGTGTAAGAGCATGTCACCTCCTTCCATGCTTAAGTAGACTGTTCTGTTGTTAAAGGTACTAAAATAACTCTGTTATAAGCCATTTTTATCTTAGGTCCAATTGTCCTGAACACCAGGGGACATTTAATTGTATTAGGAGTCCAGTATTTTTTAAAATCAATTTTTGTGATTTGCTTTACATTTTTCTATACTATCTGAGTGACATTTTATTTTAGTGTCAATTTTTCTCTCTTTTAATTACCTGTTTAAAAGTTAATGTGTGTGTGTGTGTGTGTGTGTGTGTGTGCAGTTTGTAGAATTTGGAAAGCCAAAGTGTTCAAGATGGCACTAATATATTATTTTTGGTGGACTCACTCTGAATGTCATTTTGTTTATCTTAGTTTCTTCTAAACCCAGGGCCAAATCTTATTTTTATAAGAATTTTTTTATTTGTAGTTCAGTTAGGAATATAGAAAGAGCACTGTGTACTGACTTCCCAAGAATTTGTATGTCTAATCCTTCAAGAATGTGAATAGTTAATTATAAATGTGGTCAAAGATCAGAAGTATGGAAGTGATAGGCTATTATAAAAATGAAAGAATATTAGTTGAAAAAAGAATGCAGAAATTAACAAAATGTTTAATAATTTCTTTACATCAGTTACTGTGGGAGATGACTGAAGGGTGAACAGAGAGACAATAGATTGCCCAGGAAAAGCTATCAAACATTCTTACAGAGCAAGTAAGCAAGATTGGTTATGAAGTCAGAATGTCTGAACATTGCAAAAACTCTAGGGAATGGCACAGCTTCAGGTTTTTAACTTAAGTGATCAAACAACAGAAGCAAAACTTTAGAGATAAAACTGCAGTTTCATGAAGAAGAAAAATACAGATCAAAAGAATGAATGTTTATTTTTGCTAAGATTTAGGAAGCAGAATACTATTTAGATTCACATTTAGTATGGGAAATAGCTATATTTTAGAATATTTTTCTATAAACACACCATTTTTCCAGTTCTTTTAGCCTTTTTATGGGATATAGCAGTTGTCTTATTACCTCTCATTTTGACATGCAAAAATAAAGGAAGGAATACTAACAAGATACCAATAATCTTGCGATGTTACCCTGATGTGTTTATTTTTCTACTTGAAAGGGTAGATGTCAGTTCCAAGTTTGTGCATGTGGCATGTGTGTGTATCTGGAGTGTGTGTGTGTGTGTGGACTAATCTATAAAAAAGATGTAACTCATATCTTGTCTAGTTTATGAAATGCTATGCCTTATTATCTCACTAAGCCCAATAGTTTTGTTGACTAGGTCTTTAAAAATAAACGTGGTATGAAATTAATAGGACTATAAGGGACAAGGGAGATGCTAACTTTAAAAAATGAAAAGTAAAAAAAAAAAAAAAAAAATGAATAAGCATGTGAATCCTTCACCTGCAACCAAGGTATCCAGGTTCTCTCATCAAAATTGACCAGAAGGCTGTTGTGACTCATGGAGAGAAGGAAGGACAGTGTGGTGTGGCTGCCCACTTGAGAGCCACATGGGGAAGGGGAATCCCCTGCTCCCAGCCAAGGAAGGCAGTGAGTGAGCCTGCTACCCAGCCAGGGAAGCTGTGCTTTTTCCACGAAGCTGTGCAACCCATGGATCGGAACATCCCACTCGCGAACCCACACCACCTGGGCCTAGCATCCCAACTCTGGAATGCACAGACTCTGAGAGCCTCTCAGCTGGAATCTGCTGAAGCCTACTGAATTCCCGAGGGGAGGGGCGACCAGCACCCAGCTGTGGCTGCTTGCTGTCTAAGCCATTTGAGCTCCTTGGGGGAGAGGCAACAGCCAGCACTGGGATTGGCAACTGCCTAACATGCTAAGCCCCCTGGGTGGGGGAAGGGTAGTGTCCATTTCTATAGCTCCAGGTTGTACTTTTTCCTTGCTGGAGCCAGGGAGGCTGGACAGCTTGGATCCTAAGACTTGTCCCCACAGCCCAACACACTGGCTGTGGCAGTATTCAGCCAGAGTGCCTCTTCAGGCCTAAACCTGACCCATCCTTCCTCATTGGGCAGGGCTTCCCTGCAGGATCTCCCATAACTCCAGCCAGAGTCTCAGGGACAGAATTTGGATTTCTCTGGGCCTGAACCCCTAGAGGGAGTGGTGGCCGCAGTCTCTGTGGACCAACAGGCTTAGCCTCTCCTCCTAGTAGTTCTGAGGAATCTGGGAAGCCCAGATGAGTGGGTTTTCCCCCAGCGAAACACACTCGCTCCACCAAGGGACAACGTGCTTCGTTAAACAGGTCCTGCTCCCCGTGCGACCAAACTGGGTGAGACACTCCAATAGCGATTGCCAGGCACCTTATACAGGAGCAATCCTACAGGCATCAGGTTGGTGTCCCTCAAGGTTAGAGGTCCCAGAAGAAGGAGCAGGCACCCATCTTTGTTGTTTTCGAGACTCCTTGAGGGACATCTCTAGGCACTGGAGTGAATCAGATGAATAATTCCTGAAGGGAACCCCCAGCAAACTGCAGCAGCCCTACAGAAGAGGGACTTACTGCAGCAGCCCTACAGAAGAGGGACCTGACTATTGAAAGAAAAACAAGCAGAAAGCAACAACAGCATCAACCACAACAGCAAAAAAGGCCCCCACAAAAACCCCATCCAAGGGTCAGCAGCCTCAAAGACCAAACTAGACAAACTCCTGAAGATGAGAAAGAATCAACAAAAAAATGCTGAAAACCCAAAAGGCCAGAGTGCCTCTTCTCCTCCAAATGATTACAATGTCTCTCCATCAAGGGCACAGAACTGGACGGAGGATCAGATGGATGAACCGACAGAAGTATTCTTCAGAAGATGGGTAATAACAAACTAAAGTGAGCTAAAGGAGCATGTTCTAACTCAGTGCAAAGAAGCTAAGAACCTTGATAAAAAATTAGAGGAATTGCTAACTAGAATAACCAGTTTATGGAGGAACATAAATGACCTGATGGAGTTGAAAAACACAGCTTGAGAACTTTGTGAAGAATACACAAGTATCAACAGCTGAATCGACCAAGTGGAAGAAAGGATATCAGAGTTTGAAGACCATCTTACTGAAATAAGAAGTGCAGACAAGAATGGAGAAAAAGGAATGAAAAGGAGTGAACAAAGCCTCCAAGAAATGTGGGACTTCATAAAAAGACTGAACCTGTGATTGACTGGAGTATCAGAAGGATATGAGGAGAAAGGAAACAAGCTGGAAAACACACTTCAGAATATTATCCAGGAGAACCTCAGCAACCTAGCGAGATAGGCCAACATGCAAATTCAGGAAATACAGAGAACACCATTAAAATACTCCATAAGAAGATCAACCCCAGGACATATAATCATCAGATTCTCCAAGGTTAAAATTAAGGAAAAATTGTTAAGGGCAACCAGAGAGAAAAGCCAGGTCACCTATAAAGGAAAGCCCATCAGACTAACAGCAGACCTCTCAGGAGAAACTCTACAAGCCAGAAGAGACTGGGGGCCAATATTCAACATTCTTAAAGAAAAGAATTTTCAACCCAGAATTTCTTATTCAGCCAAACTAAGCTTCATAAATGAAGGTGAAAGAAAACCCTTTCCAGACAAGCAAGTTCTAAGGGATTTCATCACCACCAGGCCTGCCCTGCAAGAGCTCCTGAAAGAAGCACTACATAAGAAAAGGAAAATCTGGTAACAGCCACTGCAAAAACACACCAAACTATAAAGACCAATGACACTATGAAGAAACTGCATCAACTAGTGTGCAAAATAACCAAGTAGCATAATGATGACAGGATCAAATTCACACATAACAATACTAACCTTAAATGTAAATGGGCTAAATGCCCCAATTAAAAGACTGTCAAATTGGGTAAGGAGTCAACCCATTGGTTTGCTGTATTTAGGAGACTCATCTTACACAGGCCCAAAATAAAGTGACGGAGGAATATTTACCAAGCAAATTGAAAGAAGGAAAAAAAAAAAAGCAGGGATTGCAATCCTAGTCTCTGACAAAACAGACTTGAAACCAACAAAGTTAAAAAAAAGACATAGAAAGGCATTACATAATGATAAAGGGAACAATTAAACAGGAAGAGCTAAGTATTCTAAATATATATGCACCCAATACAGGAGCACCCAGATTCATAATACAAGTTTTTGGAGACCTACAAAGAAACTTAGATTCCCACACAGTAACAGTGGGAGACTTTAACACCCCACTGTCAGTATTAGACAGATCAGTGAGACAGAAAATTAACAAGGATATTCAGGACTTGAACTCAGCTACAGATCAAGTGGAACTAGTAGACGTCTACAGAGCTCTCCATCCCAAATCAACGGAGTATACATTCTTCTCAGTGCCACATGGCACTTATTCTAAAAGTCACCACATAATTGGAAGTCAAACACTCCTAAGCAAATGCAAAAGAAAGGAAATCATAACAGTCTCTCAGACAACAGTGCAATCGAATTAGAACTCGGGATTAAGAAACTCAGTCAAAACCACACAATTTCATGGAAATTGAATAATCTGCTCCTGAATGACTCCTGGGTAAATAATAAAATTAAGGCAGAAATCAAGAAGTTCTTTGAAACCAATGAGAACAAAGAGATAACATACCATAATCTCTGGGAAATGGCTAAAGTAGTGTTAAGAGGGAAATTTGTAGCACTAAATGCCCATATCAGAAAGCTACAAAGATCTCAAATCAACACCCTAACATCACAATTAAAAGAAGTAGAGAAGCAAGAGCAAAATAATCCACAAGCTAGCAGAAGACAAGAAATAACTAAGATCAGAGAAGAATTGAAGGAGGCAAAGACACGAAAAACCCTCCAAAACATCAATGAATGCAGGAGTTTTTTTTTTTTTTTTTTTAATTATCAAAATAGCTAGACTGCTAGCTAGACTAATGAAGAATAGAGAGACAAGAATCAAATAGACAAAATAAAAAATGACGTCAGTGGATATCACCACTGACCCCACAGAAATAAAAACTACCATCAGAGAATACTATAATCACCACTATGTAAATAAACTAGAAAATCTAGAAGAAATAGATAAATCCCTGGACTCATACACCTGCCCAAGACTAAACCAGGAAGAAGTCAAATCCCTTACTAGACCAATAACAAGCTCTGAAATTGAGGCAGTAATTAATAGCCTACTAACCAAAAAAAAAAGCCCATGATCAGACAGATTCACAGGTGAATTCTACCAAAAATACAAAGAGGAGCTGGTACCATTCCTTCTGAAAGTATTGCAAACAATTGAAAAGGAAGGATTCCTCACTCATTTTATGAAGCCAGCATCATCCAGATACCAAAACTGGGAAGAAACACAACAAAAAACTTCAGGCCAGTACCCCGATGAATATTGATGCAATAAATACTGCTCAATAAAATACTGGCAAACTGAATCCAGCAGCACATCAAAAAGCCTATCCACCAAGATCAAGTTGGCTTCATCCCTGAGGTGCGAGGCTGGTTCAACATACACAAATCAATAAATGTAATCCATCACATACACAGAACCAAAGACAAAAACCACATGATTGTCTCAATAGATTCAGAAAAGGCCTTTGATAAAATTCAACATCGCTTCATGTTAAAAACTCTCATTAAACTAGGTATTGATGGAACATATCCCAAAATAATAAGAGCTATTTATGACAAACCCACAGCCAATATCATACTGAATGGGCAAAAGCTGGAAGCATTCCCTTTGAAAACTGGTACAAGAAAAGGATGCCCTGTCTCACCACTCCTCTTTAACATAGTATTGTAAATTCTGGCCAGGACAATCAGTCAAAAGAAAGAAATAAAGTGTATTCAAATAGGAAGAGAAGAAGTCAAGTTGTTTCTGTTTGCTGATGACATGATTTTATATTTAGAAAATGCCATCATCTCAGCCCTCAAACTTCTTGAACTGAAAAGCAACTTCAGTAAAGTCTCAGAATACAAAATCAATGTGTAAAAATTACCAGCATTCCTTTACACCAACAATCAGCAAGCAGAGAGTCGAATCATCCCATTCACAATGCTACAAAGGGAATAAAATACCTAGGAAGACAGCTAACAAGGGATATGAAGGACCTCTTCAAGGAGAACTACAAACCACTGCTCAAGAACATAAGAAAGGACACAAACAAATGGAAAAAAATTCCATGTTCATGGATAGGAAGAATCAATATCATGAAAATGGCCATACTGCCCAAAGTAATTTATAGATTCGATGTCATTATCATCAAACTACCGTTGACTTTCTTAGGAGAATTAGAAAAAACTACTTTAAATTTCATATGGAACTAAAGGAGATCTTATATAGGCAAGACAATCCTAAGCAAAAAGAACAAAGCTGGATGCAGCCTGCTACCTGATTTCAAACTATACACAAGGCTGCAGTAACCAAAACAGCATGGTACTGGTAACAAAACAGACATATAGACCAAGGGAGCAGAACAGAAACCTCGGACACAACACCACACACCTACAACCATCTGATCTTCAACAAACCTAACAAAAACAAGCAACGGGGAGAGGATCTCCTATTCAGTCAATGGTGCTGGGAAAACTGGCTAGCCATATGCAGACAACAGAAACTGGACCCCTTTCTTATACCTTATACAAACAATTAATTCAAGATGGATTAAAGACTTAAACGTAAAGCCCCAAACCATAAGCAACCTAGAAGAAAATCTAGGACATTCAGGATATAGGCATGGGCAAAGACTTGATAACAAAAATGCCAAAATTGATTGCAACAAAAGTCAAAATTGACAAATGGGATCTAATTAAACTAACGAACTTCTGCACAGCAAAAGAAACTATCATCAGAATGGACAGGCAACCTACTGAACAGGAGAAAATTTTGCAATCTACCCATCTGACACAGGTTTAATATCCAGAATTTATAAGGAAGTGAAACAAATTTACAAGAAAAAAAAAACATCAAAAATTGGGCAAAGGATATAAACAGGCATGTCTCAAAAGAAAACATTTACATGCCCAACAAACATATGGAAAAAAGTTCAACATCACTGATCATCAGAAAAGTGCAAATCAAAACCACAATGATATACCATCTCACACCAGTCAGAATAGCGATTATTAAAAAGTCAGGAAATAATAGATGCTGGCAAGGCTATGGAGAAATAGGAACACTTTTACACTGTTGGTGGGAGTGTAAATTAGTTCAACTATTGTGGAAGACAGCATGGTGATTCCTCAAGAATCTAGAACCAGAAATACCATTTGACCCATCAATCCCATCACTGGGTATATACCCAAAGGATTATAAATCATTCTGCTATAAAGACACATGCACGTATATGTTTACTGCAGCACTATTTACAATAGCAAAGACATGGAACCAACCCAAATGCCCATCAATGATAGACTGGATAAAGAAAATGTGGTACATATACACCATAGAATACTATGCAGCCATAAAAAGCAATGAGACTATGTCCTCTGCAGGAACATGGATGAAGCTGGAAATCATCCTCAGCAAACTAACACAGGAACAACAAACAGTAAACCAAACACCGCATGTTTTCACTCATAAGTGGGAGTTGAAGATTGAGAACACATGGGCACAGAGAGGGGACAACACATGCCAGGGCCTGTTAATGGGTGGGTTGAGGGGAGGGAACTTAGAAGATGGGTCAATAGGTGCAGCAAACCACCATGGCACACATACATCTATGTAACAAACCTGCACTTTCTGCACATGTATCCCATTTTTTGTTTTTTTGAAGAAATGAAAAAGTCCCTATAATCAATCTCTCTTGCTGTGTTTCTCTCTAGATATCTATTACCTTCTTTTATTGCCCCAAATCTTTCCCTCAATATTTTCCCCACATTGACCAACATCTGGATTTTGTTTCTATCTGTCCTGCCTTTTTCATATTAACAGATTTCCAAGTTCCTATCCTCTCTCACATTCTGCAGTTTACATGATTCCTTCATAAGACTCTTACCGGCTCCTAATTTAAGTGTGTAGCTCCAGGGAGGTTTTATCTTTTTCTGTTCATATCTCCCTCTATTTATAGTATTGCAGACAGTCTAACTGAACTTTGACTTTTGTGCTTACTCACATATGCACATCCAGTAGTAGAGTCTCTAATTTCTGTAATTTCCATAAGGGTCCCTTCACCCCTGGAAAAAATTTCTTTGATATAAAATTGTGTTAAAAATAATAGAAGATATCTGAGTGGATCACATGAATCTACACATGTGATAAAACTGCATTGAACTAAATACACATACACAAATGAGTGCATGTAAAACTAAGGTGTATTGATTGTATCAGTGTAAAATTGCTGGTTGGAAATTTTACAGTGTTGGGGAGACTGAGTAAATGTTCAGTGGAATTTCTGACAGATTTTTCTTATAATTGTATATGAGTCTACAATTATTTCAAAATATATATATATATTTTTTAAAAGACATGGTGGAAACACAATTGAGTGTTTTGGGCTTCACTTTGTATCTTTTACTGAGTTAGCAATCTCAGACAAGATCACAGATAATTATCTAGCACTTTCCGCCGACCATCCCCTACCCCAACCAGTTTTCTAGGACAGAAAATTAAATGTTATAGGCATCAGGATCCTTCAATTAAGGCCATTTCTAAATCTAAATTATTTTTCTGTCAACAGTCATTCACTGTCAGTCAATAAATAGTTGTCGAGCACCTATCGTAAATTAGGCACTCTTATAGGCACTAGAGTTACAAACAATGTATTTGCTCCTGGCTTTAATGAATGTATTTTCTGAATAAAAAACATTTGTGGTATGCTAAGATCAACTGGATTTATAATTTCAATTTGTTAATATTTGCAGGCTGCTTCATCGATACTTTCTCATTTTATGCTATGATGCATCTAAGTGAACTCTGATCCCTTCAAACAGAATCATTGCTTTCAGATGAAGAAACCTCAAGACTAAATATAAGCATCAAAATCTACAAAGATTTTAGAAGGTGAAGAAACATGGAAAGATCTCTGGTGATGGAGCCAGCACTGCTGAACCATGAAAAGTCTTACATGTGAAGAAGCCTGTGAAAACAAGGTGACTAACCTCATCAAATGGAGTGGAGATGTTGTGGCAAAGCTGCCTGGGTAATCCGCAACTCACAAGAGATAGAATTTCCCTAAGTTCTTAAGAGGTTACAGACTCTATTTCTATCCTTAAATACACTCATTATTTTATCCCTGGATATACTCAATTATAGTTTAAACTTAAATTGAATAAAAGATGATGTGAATGATTCTATTTTATTTCAGGAGTGTGCCCAGGGGAATAACAAGGAAGAAAAACGTCAGAAGAATTAGGTTCTCTCTAATTGAACAAATGTATTTATATTTCCTTGTTGATAGACATAGATGCTGAATGAGAAACTGAAACTTAAGAAGTTACAGTTAAGACTCCACTTGTGACAATGACTACCAATGCTCTTTGGTATTAAGTTTTCCAATTCAACACAGGAAATGAGTTGGAATTTGTTTTGCAGTTTTTTTTTTTTTTTTTTTTCAGCCTCTGTTTCGTAGAGTATTTTTTCCTATAATCAAGAAGACTGATCTGTAGAAACACAATGATAACATTACTAACTTGGCCAGTCATTGGCTCATTAAAAATGTTTGTATGCTTGAATGGGCAAGAAATTACATTTGAAAATTACAAAAAAAAAAAAAAAAACAACACCATAGGTGTGAGATTAGAGGTGACTTTTAACTTTCATGTTCTTCATCTTCCATTCTTGCCACAAAAAGACTGCAGGTTCCTTCTTCACACTCAATGTGTCTCATGGGTCAGAGAATCTGTGTGGTCACGCTCTAACTGGCACAGCCACTGTTCTTTGACCCCTTAAATGCTCTTACCCTTCCACTCAGTCATCTGTTTGGCCCCATTTCCTTCGTATTCTATGCAGAATTACATGTGCAATTAGGGTTTTGTTTTCATTATTACTGTTATTATTATAATCACTATTTGCCAATTCTATTGATTACTCTTTCCATTTGTTTTTCAATAAAACTCTCTCTATAGACCAACAACAATGCCTCAATCTTTTAATCTACCAAAAAAAAAAAACAAAAACAAAAACAAAAAAAAACAACCTCAACTCCATCAGCAATTGGATCAATAATACTAGGAATTCACAATTTTCAGTCTCAGTGATTTCCCCCAACATTAAACTCCTTTTTATTTTGATTGTCCATTACTTCATAACTTTTGAAATACTCTTTTGATTAGTCTAATGTAATTTGGCCAAGATTGTGACTCTCAAGACTGAAATTTTTTGAAATATGGACATGGGGAGTCCCCACATTTTGCTAGACTACATCTTGGAGGGTGCTTGGAAAGCAGAAATGGTGAGAAATAGTTTTATTTTCTGATTGCAAAAGCCACTTTGCAACTTGTGGTTATCCTATTCTATCACCAAGCTCCTGCCTGTATTTACAGTGGGCTTTGAAGAATCAGCTGCTGAAAGTGATAAATCAGCAGTTGAAAATGATGAATGCGAGACTGATTAGAACTCAAAGTGAAATATAGGTGCTTGTCAACAATGTTAGATTGGTAACTAGAGGTGGCAAAGAGTGGTGACTATTGGCAAAATGTATGAATATATGTATTATAGTAGCAATTACACTTGCTTATTTGAATGTTTTTGAAGTCCTCTTATTTATAGAACATTCTGGTTTTTTTATTTTGAGAAGCACTGCTAACAATAAATCAGAACCAACATTTATTGAGTGTTGATTATTATATCCCAAGTCCAGTACTAAACTGTGGAGCATTAAGCTATGAAATGCCTAGTTGTGATTTCCAAGCACCACTTATGGCAAATTATGATCTGCTTTTCATATTAGTGCACTATCTCTAGATGTAACAGGTATTCTGGATTTTAAAACCTATTTATAATGTTTGTTTCTAATGCGGTTTATGCTTACTCAAATGGAATATTTTTCAGCTTTCTGAGTGGTACTTACACACCTGTTGTTCATGGATCTTTCCACTTTGATTTTGATATATTCAAGTTGCCAGCGTTCCCTGGTTACTAGTCCATGTAATGGTCTGTTCATTTGTATGTAAACATTTATATGAGATGGAAAAGTTGAAGTAATTTAAATTTAGTCCATTATGTTATTCCAGTGTGAATTGTGTGTCACTACACGATTTCAACGCAAGGTTATTCATTGGTTTACCTTCTGCCTTTTTATGGCTTCCAGGCATGTTTAATATCTGTGATTAACTGAATTTTTCAGGTTAACATCTGCATTTAATCACAAGTTATTACCCATTTCCTAAACTGGTCAGTGTAACATTTCAATCACTCCTTCCTTCTTTCTCCACCCATGTAGTAAAAGATTCAAAATCAGTTATACTTTCTCTCTTTCACAGCCATCGAGCTGCACTTAAATAATATTCAAGAAAGTTATATTTCTTTTGAAGTGGTCACAGGAAGCATATGCTTAGTGTATATAAACAGAAAGAGAGTTGATGCACTGATTTGGTTGATTTACAGAGCTCTTGTATCTACATATAAACATTTTGCCTCAGGGAGAAATGAAAGGCTCTATTGGACTCCAAAAGCCACGTAGCTCCTGTGTAACAGCACTGAGATTCAAAGAGCAAGGCTTTGAATTTCACATTCCTCTGTTTTTTTTTTTTTTTTCAGTCTAGCTCAACAAACTTCTGAGAGGTCCCTGTTTTAGCTTCAACACTCCTTGTCTCATTTTCCAAACTCTTTAATTTTTCAAAGTCATTTGATCATGGAGAATAAAACCTTAAGGATTAGCCATACTTCCGTCTTTTTTCCTACTGAACAGAATCATTCAAACCAATTCTTCCATTTTCTCTGAGCTATCCATAAGCCTATCATAAATGACTCAATTTAAGAAGGAAAAATAATATGAAATCAGAAGAACTAAATGTGTGGTAATGTCTCGCCACTATATTTTTGGCAAACCTTGATCTAATTCAGGTCAAAATTAGCATTTCTTCCCAAAATGAGTATTTTGTTGGTGTGGGTGGGAGGGGGGTAGGAATAAGTAGCTATGCTGGGCTTTTAATTGATTGAGAACTAAGATGTGAGCAATATTCTCTGTGTTTTCTTCAAGTATGGGGCATACAGGACTATGACTAAAAATTATGAAGAGAATCTAATACATTAAAGTTAATTAGATATTCTAATCAAATATATCTTAAGACTAAGTTGTTCTGACACATTTAGTGATCACTATGATTATTGTTCTAGGAAGTTTTTAGGCACAATATATGTAAGTGCTCACATAATTATTGCAATTAATTTCCCCTTATGTGTAGTCAAAAAAACCTTTATTATTTTCCTTAATTCATTTAAAAGCAACAGAAATCATTGTGTGCCCACTAGATGCAAGATCTTAATTGCCCTGAAGTCAGAAGTAGCATCTTGTTCATAATTTTATCACCAATGTCAAATGCATTGATTGATGATTAGTAGGTACTTAAAGGTCATACAAAAATGAATAATATATGGAGACTGCAATAAAGAATATTTAAAATTTCTAGGTTCTCAATTTGTAAAATCATATTTAATGAGGCATTTTTTAATATCAGTTCAATATTCATCATTTTCATTCCCACATGGAAATGTAAGAAAACAAAAAAGGGTCTAGACTAAATTTTTTGCATCACTACTCTGTTTTCACCCCAGCTTCCATCTTCCATGACTTAGATGTTCTAACTGGTTCAATGAACTATTCTCTGTCTTTCAAGGTTCAAGTGGCTACTAATGCTCTTTGGAAAGAATATCAGCATTCACTATGGGAGGGGCCAGAGGTGGGATCTTGGAGTGCTAGTGGGGATTAATTTTGCATCGAGGCCATCTGAAGTCTTGAAGCACAGGAAGGATGGGGAATTGGGGCTGGGAATTTACTATGATTTGGTGAAGGAATAGGATATGACCTGTGGGTTACATGGGTGTGAGACACAAAAGCATAGTTCTCCAGAGGCAGAATCTAAGTCCTTGAAGTCGAAGTCTGTGTGTCACAGAAGCAGGAAACCTTCAGGGCAGAAAAAGCCAATGATGGTTCTTTCTGGTTGTGACCATTTGGTCACTTGAAACCAGTTAAACCAGGTTCATATGCACTGTTGAACTTAGGGCAAGATTTCTGTGTCCACGAAATTATTCTTTTTTCATTCACTACTTCCCAATGAGCCCAAATACAGCCTCAGAATGTTTGTTAACATAGGACTTCAGGAGGCGGCAAATACCAACAAAGTCAGGTTAAGGTTTTAGAAATCAAACCAGTTCTTGTCCTAGTAATAAAGCAATTTCAGGGGGAATGGGGAACACTTCTTGGTCCTACTTTGACTTCCTCCTTGCCTTTCCCCAATAAAAATTCCCCTATCCAATGTCTCTACTGATGTGTGATATTATCTTTGTCAGACAACACAACCATCCCTTCAACAATCAGAAGACATAGATTGATGCTTACACAGCCTTTCCAGCTTTCTTCCTAGTTGTTTCCTCTTCACGTACTTTCTCTGTTGTCCCCTCATGCCCATGCTTCCTCTAGGACACTTACCAGAAAAGAACTCCTCTCCAAACTGTTACCCACATAGTCTGTCTTCTGAGCTTTCTGGATCTATTAAAGTGTGGTCTAGGCCTGCAGCATCCACATATTAACCTGCGACTTTCTTTTCAATCAATAGCAATAGGGCTTCTAACCCCTCTGTACTCCACTGCTGCAGCTGCTCTTTCCCTTTATTGAGGACTAACAGTGGTCCAGGAATAACAATGAAATACAGACATATTACCATTTAATCACTTAAGAAACAACTCCAGGAGATAAATGCTAATAATTTGCTCTAAAGAGATTAAGTAATTTGTAGAAGGACACACTTAGGGTAAGCGAAAGAGTGAGGAATTAATTCTGATCTAATCCTAACTCCTTAACTGCCTTGACAGACCACCTTCATGTTGACTTTTATTTCGGTCTTTATATTCCTCAATCCAATACTGTCTAAAGGAACTTTCTGCCAAAATAAGTTTGTTCTATAGCTGCACTATTTTTATACACAACCCCCTTGCCTATTCTGGGTATTAAGCACTTACAATGTGGCTAAGGCAACTGAGGAAATACATTTTAAATTTATTCTGATTTAAATTGAAACAGGCACGCATAGCCATTGGCTACTGTATTGGACCACACATCTTCAATACCTCAGCGTCCTTAGATCTTGTCAACAGCACCTTCATGCTGACACTTTGTTTGCCGTTGGTTGAATGTTCACGATCTCATGATTGTTTTCCTGTTTTCTCCTCCTTTTCTGATGTTCTTTTCTTCCTCCAGTTTCTTACATATAAATTGTTCCCAGGTTTCTTTTGTACATTTCCTACATTTTATTCCTGGGCATTAACACTCTTTCCGATGTCTTTAAATATCTTTGTATGAAAGGCCAAGATCTTTTCCTGACAAAAAAATAGAGGTAATGTTCTTCCCAAAGCTCTTCTTCATATTTTCCCTGTTTCTCTTAATGGCATGGCGATTCTTTCAGTTCCTCAGATTCACAACTTCTAATTCTTCTTGTGTGCATATGCCTTTTGTTTGGCTCTGTGAAATCTTTTGCCAAGTTTCAAGGATCCTATCCTCCAAATGTCCCATGTGTGTTCCTATCTCTTTGCTTTCCCAGCTGCAGCCCCATTTTTTTTGTGTTTTCCCCCTAAGAGAAACCAATTTAATGCTTCTATTCTCAGCATTTCACAGCATGCAGGACTCAAATGTATACAACAGAAGAAAAAAACCAACAATTTTTTGAAGAGCCTTCAATATTTTGATGTCTATTGACCTTAGAACTTTAAATCTCAACAAAGAAGTATTGCGGATCTCCATAACTTATACAGAATTATCTGAATTCTATAAACTTTTCTGAACAGAACGGTTACACGTCAAGAATCCGGGAAGCCTAGAAGATGCCTTAACAGTTTTGAGGTTTTATTAAAGCCACTTTTTAAAAAATTATTATTATTATATTAAACAAATGCTCTCTGAGAATCAAAGACTTTTGCTTGTTTATTTGTTTGTTTTTTGTTTTGAGATGGAGTCTTGCTCTGTCGCCCAGGCTGGCAGCCTCCGCTTCCCTTTTGCAGATTCGGAAGCAGAGCCTGGGGAAGGTCACATGACTTGCCCATCACTTGATCAGCTTGGGGCCAGCTGGGGCCAGACGGGGTCTCCGGCTGCAAGTCCTTTCCAATCCTGTCCCTGCTGCCCTCTGTGACAGTTTCTGCCGATTCAGCATCAACAGTTTGTCCCGCAGCTGCCGTGCACACAAACCTCAGCCATCAGATGTTCCCTGAAGCACAGAGTCCCGTTCTCAGAAGCCAACCAAACTGCCCTTCTCGGCAGTGCTCTCTCACTTCGCGGCCAGGACATGGGCTGTGACTCTCCTCCTTCCTGTGGAGCATCTTCAGCTGATCCACGTCGTGCACGGTGCTGCAGGCGGGGCAGCAATCTATGCTTGTGACATGAGAGTCTTGGTACACGTGAGGTAGGTAGGGTCAACACTCACACCAGCCCTCCAAGCCTGGGAGGCACTCCTCCTCGACTAGGCAGACAAGAATTTGGGCTGTCTCTGCAGTCCTGCAGGAGCAATCCGCTTCCTTCAGAGGGTCTGTGGATTCTCTCGGCTTTCCTGGTATATTCCTGCAGCAGTTCTGGAGCAAAAGTTCATAATGCAAGTGAGTCTCCAATCTAGTCTTGCCTCCTATCCGCCATGTTTCCCTCGGGAACTCTCCAACCCCATTTCTAAGATTCAAATATCAAGTCCTTTGGAATAGTTTGAATAATTATAAAAATTAAATAATTAAATATAGAATAACTATTAACAATTAATAATTATGATTAATCGTAATAATTATTTAAATAGCCTCTCTGTTCCCAGCCTTCACTGATTCTGTTTATCCTAACTACTGCTCTCAAATTAACCACGTTGAAGCTTAGCTCTGAATATTTATTCTCATGCTGTGAAACTTTGAGGGCTCCTGATTAATTCCAGGTAAAGCCCATGTACTTCAGTCCAGATTTGGGCTTCATGACTCTCATTTCCCATCTCTACCCTAATTCCTCTTTCTCCATGAAAAGTTTCTAGACCTTTTGATTGAAAACAAGAAACAAGAAACAAAAACAAAACAAAACAAACAAAAAAACCCTCTCTCTGATTTCCCACAGCAGAGTCACTTTCCATCTTGCTATATATTCTTATTTATAAACGTGCTATTAGCTCATGAAGGGTAGAACACTGTTTTATTTGTATTTGTATTCCACACAATACTTAGAATAATGACATACACCTTGTAAAACTCATATAATCTTATTCAATTCTTGATTTTTTTTTTAATTTAAATTGTTTTAGTGTTTCGTATATACCACCCATCTCTAAGTATTGGGAATACACAGGGGAAACAAAGACATTTCTCTGTTATATGGATTTCAAGGCCTATCAGGAAAGACATTCTGGAAATTATTTTAAAATACAGTGTATACTTGAGTATTAAATTGTGTTCTGGGTACAGTCTGGCACAAAGGAAAGAGTAATAAAATCTGAGTGGATGACTTAAGGACAGTTTTGTAGAGTAAGAAATCCTGGGAAATCTGGATCTTAAAGTACTCAAAGAAAGTTTATCCAGGAATATAAAAATGATGAAATCCTAAAGAGTCTGAAGAATTTGAGCAGGGGCCTTGAGGTGTGAAACAGCATGACACATGGAAAGCTACATGCAATTCTGAGTGTCTAGAACACAAGGTGAATAATACATAAAGAAGGAAGGGTAGTGGTAAGGGAATGGTTTAGACCTGAAGCCTTAACTGTAAGCGTATGTGGAGGACTTTGTATACCATCTTAAGAAATGTTGGTTTTCTCCTATAGGGAAGCCATTAAAAGTTTTAAGTAGGAAGAGTAACTTTTCTAGACGTGCTTTTCTGAAAGTCCTCTTTGGTAGAATGGAAGGATTCAAAATGGGAAGCAGCAGAGGCAACTTAAAATTTTGATGGAATACAATAGGCAGAGAGATATTGTCTTAATGCAGTGGCAAAGAAGAGGAGGAGAAAGAACCCAAGGAATGAATGACTGGTAAGTGGGTGGTAATGGAATCAATGAAGAAAACATACAATGAAGAGAAAATGCTTTGGCAGGAAAAGATGTACTCATTCATTCCTTAAAGCTTTGGACTGGCTGAACTTGTGGAGCCTCTAGACCTTCCAGGTATCCATGAGGCAGCTAAACATAGAAATATGATTGCAAGAGGGCAGTCTGTGATGGAGGTATAATTTGGGGTTCATCAAATTTTAGATTAAAATACAAACACGGCTTTGGGAAAAGGATGCAAGGAGAAGCTGGCCTAAAGTCTTTCTGTGACGTGATTTGTCATAGTGTGTGTGTGTGTTGAAAAGAAAAATATCTGTGCTTGAAGGAAACTAATTTCATCTTATTTGCTCTACATAATATAGAAAAAGACTGTCTTCCTTCAAAACCCTTCCTGTTTTATATGGCTTAGAGCAAGAAAGATGAAATTAGTTTCCTTCAAGTATGAATATTTTTCTTGTCAACACACACACACAGCATTTTAAAGAGACCATAATATCTGTTCTTCTTTTCTAATTACTAGTTGAAATGAAAGATAATTTGTGTTAGTGTCTGAGGAATAATGTATTTAAAATACAATGAGAGGAGATATTTTTGATAAAAGTAGAACACGATCTTTTGGTTCCTTACTTCCATTCGTGATTATGTAAAACAGGTAATAACCTCAAAATTTTTGTTATATATTGTCTAGGAGATCAAGTCTTTCTGGAGACAGGAATAAAAATAAAGATGCTGATAGTCTTTCCAGGACTTATTTACTGAGTTTTTGTTTCTAATGTAGAGAAAACATATATTGACTCATCCTTGCAAATGTTTTCAAAAATCCTTAAACTGAGAAAATATTTTGCATAGTATCCCATCATATTGTATACTTCATATACTTAAGCCCCCAACTGTGGTACTGACTTATCATTCTTATAAAGTTTAGTACCTTCACTTTTGTTGATATCAATCAAGGCTAATTTGCTTCATTTTATTCTTATTTTACTTCACTTCATAATTGCAACATAATCTTATGAGCTATTTGGCTTCTCCTGAGAGTGACTATATTATCTAAGGGGCATGTGCACTCTCCCAACTTCGTCTATCTTTTCCTTTTCTTCTTTTGTATGAAATCTGGGGGAACATTTAGCGATTTGTTGAGATACAGGATAACCAACGATGCATAAATTTGAGTTTCACTTTGAGTTCTGGGAAAAAGGAAGCAGAATATTTTGTTCAGAAGGGCCATTGGCCCTGGAATTCTTCCTCTTGATTAGTTGCCAGAGGCTGGGCTGCTGATCTCAGAGTCACAGAGGAAGACCCATCTGTTTTCTCAGGCTTCTCTTCTTAAGGAGAGATGTGAAGGAAGCTCTGTGAAATCTCCAGGGACTGGCTGAAATTCTTGAGACAAGTTTATAGTTTAGCTCTGTGAAGAATCATCCATGACTGTTAAGATGAAACATTTTATTCTGCTCAAATATTCTTAGAGAACATTTTATTACTTCAGGAGTTAATTAAAAACAAACAAATAATGCAATATTCTCTTGCTTTTTAATGTCAGTTCTATAATTCAGCTACAAATTTTACAGCAACACTTATTATTGCCAATAATAAAGGCTAGAAATTATTAACAAACACACGTTTACATATATTGTTTTTATCTCGGATAACTTAAAAGGGATTTTTATATTATGGCTATCATTATATTAGTAATATACTCACTTTGCTGTGTAATTTATAAATTTCTATATATTAATATTTCTTTATCATTCACTATTAATAAAATAATACATTCAGGCATTTTTTTAAAAAAATATATTTTAAACAATGAAGTTTATCTAATTGTATTTCATCCTGTACCACATCATAATCATGTTTCTATAATTTGCTCTTACCAGTTTTTTTTCTTTTTTTTTTTTTTTAAGATGGAGTTTCGCTCTTGTTGCCCAGGCTGGAGTGCAATGGCACTATGTCAGCTCACTGCAACCTCCGCCTCCCGGGTTCAAGCGATTCTCCTGCCTCAACCTCCTGAGTAGTTGGGATTACAGGCACCTGCCACCATGCCCGGCTAATTTTTGTATTTTTAGTAGAGACGGGGTTTTGCCATGTTGGTCAGGCTGGTCACAAATTCCTGACCTTAGGTGACCCATCTGCCATAGTCTCCCATCTTATCAGTTTTTAGAATCCATTCCCTCACCAGTTGAAACCCAAATTAAGTTATCCTGCTATCTTGTGGTTGCAACTTTAAATAGCAAATGTTGTATTTAGGAGTTAGAATTCAAACTTAGCTGTTGAGATAGAACAACAACAAAAAAATCAGATCCCTGAGAGAGAGCTAAAGTACCCTGAGAGAACACTTGCTCTTAATCAAGATTTCAATAGTGAGTGATCAAATAGCTTTCCCTCAGTGCCCATGTAGACACTGGGAAGAAGGTAGTCACACTGAAAGGACACTAGAGATAGATTTGGAGCCAGAGAGTAGCTCAGCAGTAATGATTAAAATTATCGCTTAGTGGTCCTAAAGACTTAAAGCTCCTACTAATTTTTTTTTCAAGAAAGTCAGACTCTGACAAATTGGGCCAAATGATTTTCTAATAGAAAATTAATTCACTGCAGATTTACTACATTTCCTTTTCTTTTTCTGACTCAATCCAGGGTTAGAGTCAAACTCTCAAGGAACTAGCCTTACAAGGATGATGGAACTCCAGTCTTGTGTCTATTTTCCAATGCAGCTTTTTAATTTTGGGTTGCAGCAGTGATTCCTGTTAGAAAGAGAGAAATGTACAAATTTCAGTGTTTCCAGAAGTCTGCACTTTTGCTTGTTCCCTTGTCCTCATTCCCAATCTCAGTGAGACCATTCTTGGGGTAGCTTCCATATTCAGTCTGAGAAGACAAAGAGGACTTATCTTCACACCTCTACTCTTCTCCAGTGACAGTGCCTTGTAAGAGCCTATGGGGCCACATCATGTTGCTAATATAAATTCTTAAAGCAGTGAAATTCCCATTTTGTGGAGGAAGGATTGGCTTCTATTTATAGTCTTCATTTTCACCCTAAACCCCTAAATCCAAAAACTATGTATAGGAAATCTCATTTTATAGAAACTCTGAAGAATGTCCCAGTAGTTAATAAATAACTTTTAATTACACAGTGTTAACTGCAGAGTGAGTACTAGAACAAAGTCTTTCTGAGTTAAACTGAACGTCTTTAATTTCTTAGATACCTTGTGTTTGATCTACGTTGTTTATGCCTCAGCTTTAATTATTAAACCTTTGTTCACTAAATCCCACTGTAATGTAATCAGCAAATAGATGCACATCTGCTCAGTTCTACCACCACCGTTTAAAAACATTTTTTCCTTTACAAAGCCCTGTATTTCCTCTGACTGATGCTGAAAGTATTAATGGTGGCCAAGAGGCTTCTGTCACTTAACAAGTAGCAGGTGTGGTCAGAATAACTTATTATTTATCACTTCCTCACCCAGAATATTGTTCTAGGCTTGTAAGACATTCATGCACTTCTCCGTCAATGGCCTCTTTATTTCTAAACGAGCGTTTTTGTGTCTGAAATGAACATTACACTTCACACTAAACCTTGACATTCGCTACCTCAGAGACTACCTTCACCTACTGGGGACAGTGATGGAGGTCAGCTAGAGCAACTCTACTAATGTTTCCCAGATTCAGTGATTATTTGAGGTCATGGGGTAAAGTAGTTGGTGGAAAGGAGGCGGTAAGGAGGAAGGAGATGACTATATTTTGATATAGCTTTTATTTCTGGTCTTGATTGTGTGATTGGAAATCCTTCCCACAGTTTGACCACTCCAGATGAATTGGAGCTGATCCATTTGAATTGCTTTGGTTGATGTTCTGTTGTGAAATTAATGAGAAAAATACCTTTTTTGATGCATGATAGTTTTTCTTCTTAAGGCTGAATCCAAATGACGGCCACCTTAAAGATTCATTACATTGGTGGAACATGAATTCTTTGAGAGTAAAGATATTTTAGATTTTGCTGCTTACGTTCCTGGAATTAATCTCACACAATCCTCAGAGCTTCTTGGATTCGTGTTTGATTGAGTTCCTTTCATTTCTTCAGACTTTCTCAGGTCTCTGTTCTTCTGTCAGGATTGGTAGAAATATTTGCAACTGCCACAGACATAAATTTCCTGATTTCATTGTTAAAAGCATCTTGATATCATTCTGAATGAATGTAATCTTACTGTATGAAGGAAAGCTAAGTCTTGTGGCAAGCATTTTCCTTAGTCTTGGTGGGCTTATTGTTCCTTAACAGTGTCTAGATTCATTTGCTTTTCCTTTGCTATGCCACTTGTCCATGGATAAACAACCAGACCTACATAGACGGGTGTTGGATCTTGGGTTTTCTCTTCAGAAACTGCATATAAGTTGCCAGATATTTTTAAAAATGAGTTAACTGAAGGATGGGAGATTAAAAGTTTAATATATTTTTAAAATAAAATTATCAATCTTTATCAGGAACTATTATAATACAATGCTATATGTATTTATAATTATAGTTTAAATATTTATATGAATCTGCACACATTTTTAACAGCTAAAATCATTTTAGACTTTAGCATTTGTATGCTGTCTGGGTTGAAGAACCTTTGAAAATGAAGTTCAAAGTTTACTCACTATGTATTCTTGGGATTAGTCCAGTAAACATCCTTTTCTGGAAGTAAGCTAAGTTTTTATAGCCAAGGTGGTGTTATGTGAAGGAAATGGGAATTCAGCTGCAGTTTTGATTTTGTGAACACCTCAGTAGAGCTTTCGAATATGTAAGAGTTGATTGGACTAGTATCTCCTGTATTTTGTTCTGACCATTTTAGTTCAACTTTCTAATTATTACGTACATATCTAACTTATATTTAAGAAGGAAGATGTCTGTAGAAACCATTTGATATCTAGGTAGTTATAAGCCCACTTAAGCCTTCTTTTCCTGAAAGCAGGAAGACACCATTTGCCAAATGTAAACAAAACTGAGCACCACAGACCGGTTGCTTCTGTAACTAGGAACCCACAACTTCAAACGTTGCAAATTTAGCATTACATAGCTAGGGTGAAAAGAATTTGGTAAACACTTTACATTATTTGAAGAAACATTTATCGATTAAATCTAATATTCAGTATTTGTTACCTTATCTTCTGGTTACCTTTCGGCAAGAATCTACAAAGCATTTTAAGCTTTGAGGTTTCTAGCATTTTTTCCTTAATTTGAACAGACAATAAATCTCCTATTTAAAAGTTTCAGAAATTTAACACATTGTACACTAAAATTTATGGTCTTCTTTCTTTACTTTAAGAATATAATCCAGGATTATCTGCAACCAAATGGGACAGCAATAAACTGATCCAGTCTGTTAGAAATAGAGTAGAAATCATTTAATCCAAGTAGAAGAGAAAGAAGTCCCACCCATATTTTGGGGATTCTGACATTTTTTTTTTTTACTTGGATCAAATGAAAAAAGTTGAAATGTCAAAATCTAATTAAGGAGTTTTATGAGGAGAGAAACTTGTTCAATGACTCCCTTCTTCTCAAAGGGAACAGTAAGATAGCAAATGTAATGTGGTGTAGGGATGCTAATTCCTTAAGGAAGTTTATACTCCAAACAGATGAGAACAATCTCTCTTCCTTTAAGTATTCAATTCACCAATGGTTGTTCTCAGGTTGGGGTCCTAAGAGAGAATGATGGACCCTAGATACGATGGCTAGATCACCTTCTTGAAATTGACTCAGTAAATATCATGTTTTTTCTAGGGGGTAAAATACCAAGAATAGTGGAACTGGTGTGCCCCTGGAAGTGGGGACACACCTACATGAGTTTGAGCTTTGTAGAGAGGAAGTCTGCAGCAATGTCAGCAATGTCTCAGTATGTCCTTTTATAAGAATCTTTCCCAGTTGGCACTCTTTCTATTAATGATCTCTTCCCACCGTTAGAGAACACAGAGAAGTTAGTCAGAATCCAGCCAAGTAGGCCATGTCCTATTAACCCAGACAATGAAGGTTTACCAATGAATGAAACTACAAATATTAAGAAATATTTCAGAATAAAATGGAGGTGAAAACTTTATAGTAGGAATGAAAAGACTCAGGTTTATCACTAACTTCTTGCTTGCTTTTGATGTGCTTCCCTTTTATAATGAATTATCTCAATGATGTGATGCTCCTGAAAACCAGACTAGTAGAAATCTCCGTGGTAGATATCAGAATGCAGTTTATCCAAATGCAGAACATGTCCTGTTCCTGTCAATTAGGGAGAAAATAAATTATTTCCTAAAGTCTTTATATTTATTTTGAGAGGCACAAATCATAGTTTTGTAATCCCTGAGAAGCCACCGATAACAGATATTTTGAATAAAAGCAGAGTATCAGCCACAGCAAAAACTAGATGCCAGACAAATTGAATTTTTATAAAATTTATGCTTTCTCCATTTGTTTTCACTTTGCTGCTAGGTAATTCAGACACTATCTTCTCCTTCAAATTATCTTTAGCAAAGGTCCAACTAATCTTCACTTATGTATTAACTGTGGAGGGATTTTACCTTGCACAAAAATAATCTGCTTTTCAATAAGGACCTCCTGACAGTCAAAGCATTCCAGCTTTAAAGTGAAATGAATGAATGCTGGCAATTCAGGGCCTTCAAAGAGAAAGAGTGATAATTCTGAGGACACTTTTGTGTTCTTTGAATGAGGATCCTGTGAATGGCCCCATATTCCATTGAGGCCATTCTGGTCCCATGTGTGCGGTGAAATAACTTCCTGCCTTGCCTCCGATCTGCCCCAAGCACTGTCAGCATTATAGGGCTGGGCGTGTAGAGTTTATATTTCTACTTGGAAGGGCCTTGAAAGATCCCTTAAGAGAGCTATTACAGTCTTTTGTACCTCTCATTCTTCTTGCAGAGTCTAGAGGGAATTAGGAATTGGGGAGCATTCTGTCTCTCCCCTAAGGGTGATTAAGAATCAAGTTTCTTGAGGATGTAAAGCTATAACCTTCTTAATGGATAGAAACTTCATAAATCTAATCCTGACTGCTGTCGTATATTACTTCCAAAGCTTTTTTGTTTTGTTTTGTTTTTGAGATAGAGTCTCATTCTGTTGCCCAGGCTGGAGTGCAGTGGTGCCATCTCAGCTCACTGCAGCCTCCGCCTCCCGGGTTCAAGCAATTCTCCTGCCTCAGCCTCCCAGGTAGTTGGGATTACAGGCATGTGCCACAACGCTTGATTTGTGTGTGTGTGTTTTTTTGTATTTTTAGTAGAGTCGGGGTTTCCTCATGTTGGCCAGGCTGGTCTTGAACTCCTGACCTCAAGTGATCCGCCAGCCTTGGCCTCCCACACTGCTGGGATTACAGGCATAAACCTCTGTGCCAGGCCTATTTCCAAAGTTTTCTGTGGGTGTCCTGTTATTTTAGAGAACTTGAATCTAGATGGGACTTTTGGATTTGATTCTGTTTGCTTATGTATCTGTTTTATTCAATTGCTATTGTTAGTGGAAGGAGTTAATGACATAATTCGTGAGGAAGAAAGCCTGGTGGAATTTTAACAATAGCAAGAAACAGTGGTGTGCTAATTTGGTCATTGTACATATCCCAGCTTGGTATCTCAATTTTAACAGTAGCTTATGTGCTAAGTCATGCATACAGATGTTGAAGATACTACCTTAGGAGATCTTTCAGGCTGCGAAGACTATTATACCTAGTGCAGTTTGTTACTGAGATGCTCACACCCTCTAGGGAGCAGCTAATTTGTGCAGCACACATGATCTTTTGCTTGTTGTCCAAGACTAGTAGAATACATATGATTTCTAAGGCAAGCTTTTAACTCGCAGTGCTAGTCTCTGTATATAACTTAAGATATTTAAGAAGTCATAAAATGACAATTTTTGCTATTACATGAAAAATTTTTATCTCATATATAGTATGAAGAATTGGACATTCAGTTATGCATTTGAAATATGCAAGAATGAAGGCCACTTTAAAAAATTGGGTCTATTTTTAAAATATGAAAACAAACTAATAATCTATCTTAGTATGGTATATAGCATTGCATACGTTTGAAAATGGAATCATATTTTGCTGAGCTGGAAATTGCCCTGATGTTCAAAGTGTTTTGTATAAAAAGATTAAACAATATTGAGATTCATCTTTAAAAATAATTTCAAAACTCTCATTAGGGTATACTTTTCTAACACTAGGTTGACTTAAAAACCAAATCTTAGCTTGTGAGAATTAGGGTGTGATCATATAATTCTTGCTCTTTTTCTTTCAGTAAGAACATAGAATTCTATTGATTCCTTTATTAACTTAAATATTTATTTTATGTTATTCAAACTAATAAAATGTGAGAAGTGTGGATTCCTAATAATGATACAAAAATAGGTCAGAAAGTGCCATCCTTCCGCCTTGTATCAGCTGATAGAAGAATGTTCTCTTCAGTTTCTGCAGATCCGTTGTGTATTAAGGCGCGGGCAAGGGCTAAGGTAGGAGTTGCTTCCTACTCCTTGTACAAAATAGGATCTGCACATTATCAACAGGATGGAAATAACCAAACAGCAGTGATTATGAATGACTTTATCAGACCAATCTTATCTTTTCCAAGCTTAAGCAAGCTTTAAAAAATGGAAATCCTTATTAAGGCTTTGCTCCTTGCCATGATCTAAGGCAGAGCCCTCCAAAACAGTAACCTATAATTGGGGTCTATGAAATGGAGGACTTCCCACAATAAAGTAATTCTGCTTCCTGCATCTGCTGGGAAGTCTTTAGAGTAAATCTAACAAATGTTCACAAGGGACAGTTCCAGAAAATGTTACTTTCTCTTTAAAGGAGATGTGACTGTAATGAGTCTCTCTCTCTCTCTCTCTTTCTCTCTGTCTCTCTCTCATCTCTTACTGGTTGGCTAGAATTAGATGATACAGTACAATGAGCTCCATGGCATGGAGGTTGGATTACTTATTTTTGTAAAATTAATTTGTGAATCATGTGTACTTCTAGTCATGGAAGTTCCTACTATGTTCTTTTTGGAACTTTTGTCATTAGTCTGAAGACCTACTGTACCTGTTCTTTCTTCTGGATATTTTCCAGTGATCTTTGACTAATCCAAACTAGCATTTTGGCCTGATCTAGCATTATGTAATAAAAATGAAACCCTTCTCCCCCCAGTAAGAGAGCAGTTGTAACTCTATATCTAATTGCCAAGAATAAATAATACTGTTTATTTCTATAGAGAGAACTTGAAAACAGTAACACTTACAGTTTTAAATTAGAGGTCCACATAGAATAGTATAACACAAAATGACATGGAATATTTTAGCACAACGGTGGAAACCAAGAGATCTGAGCTCTATTAGAGTAAATGACTAGTCAATGACTATAAGCCTTTCCACAATGAGGACTTCAGTTATTCTTATCTGTGAAGTTAAAAAATGGGGTTAGAGATGTACTGAATTATTTTTATATTATAAAATTACATAATTTACTGTGAAATTTAAGTGGCACATCCCTTTTTGTGCTGTTCTGACTACTAAATAAGATAGTATATGGAGAGTCCTAATGTGGTGCCTGGGACTCGGGAAAGAATGGATAAATGGCAGTGATGTTCCCGATGGTTTTGTGAATTACGTTTTCACTTAAAACATGTTACTTTAGCAATAACCACAAGATGGCAGTATACATCTTCATAGTTAAGTTTTTTTCTCTAATTATGCTGCGGAAGGAACTGGGTGTATTATTGTTTCAGCGACTTCCAAGTGGAACAAATGAAATAGTTTTCTCACTTGAAAGGAGAGCAGTTTTAAGATTTTATGTATACATATATGCACACATCAGTTTCCAACCTGCTGAAGATTACATACCTTTATACATTTTTCACCTAACCACGTGTCTTCTGAAAAACTCTGAATACATTTTGGTCCCCTTCTATGTGGACTGATGCTTCTTGGATAGTGGATTCTCCTTCAGCCTTCATGTCTATCTATGAGGATAAAAGAGAGAAATAAATTATAGGTCAAATTTTGCACTTTGGCTGGTGAATCCTGGGCATAATTTGAGTACTATGTGATACAACCTCAAAAATGAGGTGATTTTTTAAAATAACAATTTTCTTTTTAATGAAATGAAGGCTAGCTAGCTAGAAAACATAATCATAGTTTAAAGAGTAATGAAAAAGGAAATCTGTTAAAGAATCATGAAAAAGGAAATCTGTTTAAAAGATTAAAGCCATTTGAAATCTATAAATGAGCATTGAGTAGGGGAAAATGTGTTTTCCTGTGATGGTACACATTGCACATATTTTATTCCAGTACGATTAGCATGGAAGTGTCAGTTCTTACTAAGAAGAGTTGGAACTCACACGTTCATCATCACCGTGTTCTTTAAATTGATTTTTTTTTTTTTCCCTATGGTGGATTTCTTTTTGTTTGAAGGGTCCAATTTAGTTCAGAAGGAAACATTTGACAATGAAATATGTAGGAGCCACATGTATATATTATAATTATTTGGCTAGCATATGACATCAGTTAAGTTATACAGAAAGTCAAAATTAAAATTCTGATTCTTTCAAATGAAAAATGATCTCAATTTTTGTTTCCTGTGAAAGGTTATTTGTATAAATTGACCTGTATGGCACCAAAATAGTAAGATGTCTTACAATTAAGTTTGCTCATAGAAAACATTAAAGAAAATGATTTTTATTAAAATAAAGATACACATTTATGCACATTTTTTAAAAGCACTGCAAAAAAATAAAGATTTGTAAATGAAGGAACTCTGGACTGACGCTTGCCCATATTGAGAACATAGAAACACCATTGATATATTTCTTCACATTTATAAAATTACACAAAAGTTATATACAGCGAATGGAGAATAAAACCATACCTCTGTTGTAGTATTCCAAGAGTATATAGTATAGTGTATATTTTATCTATAGATCCTCATTGCCCTCTTTTAATGAAGGTAAATGATAGACATTATTCTAAGTTGGAAGATGAATTAACTTAGAAAAATAAAAATTGTTTCAAAACTCTGTTAAATTGTTTTGATGCAACCAACTTACTTCTTCCTCCATCCCTCCTTTCCCTCCCTCCTTTCCCTCCCTCTTTCCCTCTTTCCCTCCTTCTTTCCTTCCTTCCTTCCTTCCTTCCTTCCTTCCTTCCTTCCTTCCCTCCCTCCCTCCCTCCCTCCTTCCTTCCTTCCTTCCTTCCTTCCTTCCTTCCTTCCTTCCTTCCTCCTTCCTTCCCTCCCTCCCTCCCTCCCTTCTTCTCCTTCTCCTTCTCCTTCTTCTTCTTCCTTTCTCTCTTTCTTTGTAACTCTTTTTCCCTCCCTCCCTCCCTCCCTGCCTGCCTCCCTCCCTCCCTCCCTCCCTTCCTTCCTTCCTTCCTAAATCAGCCAGCATCATAAGAATTCTGAGAGCTTTCAAAATCTTCAGCTTAGCTCTAATACTAGCTCAACTATAATTATTGTAATTTAAAAAAAAAGAAAAAAAGAAAAAGGCAAAGCCACAGATTGAACTGTTGATAAAAAGAGCAGCTTGGATGGGGACATTTAGATGTGAAGAGAGTGGTAGTGGTCACCACAGAAGTAGGTCAAGAAATCTTATCTGATTTTCTGGTAGTATAAAAATGTAATTGGTGATACACTTCAGTAATGCCTTATTTGATATGATAAAGTATTTTAATTTAATTTGATTAAAGTCACTTTAACTCAGCATCCACTATGTAGAGGGTTATTCCCTCCAAAAATATATTTTTTTTCTTCTTGTACTTGGCTGAAGTATAGTGACTAGATTCCTGGATAAAGAGCCTGGCATTTTGAGTTACTGTTCTGGCATTTACAAAGCCACTCAAACTCTTTGCTAAAGTCTTCAGTTTTTCATCTGTACAACAAACATCTTTTGCTAGAAAATCTCTGATGTCATGGTCAGGGCTCATGTTCTAGATCACCTAGACCAGTTTATTTTCAAGACTTTGTTCTATATAATTTTAAGGTTTTCTCAGAAACATATAGGGGCTGCCTTTGCAGAAATTGGTAAATATACTGCTGGCCAAGTTTCAGCCAGAGCAACCTCACCTTTACCTTCACTCATGTGGATAAGAAGTAAGCTTTTATTTGAAGAAGCTCTCTACCTTAAAATGGTTGAGAGCCACTGATCTGGTCTGGATTTTCCTCTCCCCTTATTTTATAGAGGAAAGACAAAGATCCAAACGGGTTAAGTGGTGGGTTTAGGTCACATGGTGTAAATAGAACTCCACCCACAACCCAGGTCCTGACCTCCAGGCTACAGCCCTGCACCTCCACTACCCTTCCCTGTGCTTTGTTTCTGCTACCTCTCTGCATTTCAAGCATGAATCTCCCACTTCTTCGAGGGGTAGTTCAGCCTATTGAAGAATAATATCTTCTTTTCTCTATTGGCACCAGTATGATGGAAAACAGAAACTTACTCATTCTTCTCCACTCTGTTTTAATGTACTTAGTAACAAATGGCTTCAACAAATTCTGCTAGCTAATTGTTGTTATAGAGAATGGTTCAAAATAATATGTTTCAAAACCAAATTGCTATTTTCAGCACATGTCACCCAATATTTAATAGCATAAGACCATCCAACCCCATTCAGCAGATCCAATATTATATAGAGAGTACATTTTTGCAAACTAGAATAGAGCACAGTGGGAAGTTACATGACTCAAAGTAAGACTTGAATGGATGCTTTATTATGGCCATGCTCTAAAGCATAGAACTCCTAGGCCTTGATTGCATATTTGTCAGTGTGTTGGAGCAGACCCAGAGATGAGGTCTGAGGAAATTCTTTGCTCTGCCAATACGCGTTTATTGACCCACCTGTGTGTGGAGGTGTGCTGACCATTTATTCAGCAACAAGCCTTGATTAGGCAATTTAATTACTACAAGAAACTTACTCAGCTGATTGTCAAAGAATATGGATTTGCCCTTAATCAGCAGTTCAGAATATTTGCACTGCAAGTTCTAGCCAGAGAACATAATTTTGAATTCTTTGCTGTTCAATTCCTATCAAAATCTTGCTTTTGAGAAATTATAATCAAGGAGGATTGACTCAGACTACAAAAGTCATTGAATGTATTTTAAAATCTTTGTATTACACCATCAGAATGTTGCACACTTACACCATGTAGCCTCTTCTAAAATTGATTTAAATCAATTGTATTGCGCATGTGACATTAACTCGTATGGACTAAACAAAGGAACCCTACTTAAAGTTCTTAAAGGGGTATCACTAAGGAAGTGGGTTGTTACATCTCATAGTATGATTTTAATGAAAATTTATGGATGAAGTTCTTTTCAGATATCTAGTATCAAGAAAGATATCTGTACCTAAGTTTAAAAAGAATTCTTATGAATACCATGAATGTTTTTACTGGTTTTATTTCATTCTTTGTTTTGATTGCTAGGAAGCACTGAGTTGAATCTGCAGCCCACCTCTATCATATATATTAATAGGTGCATTCATAAAATGCATTTTTAAAAAATTTGCTAAATTTTTTGTTTCCATTTCATATGTTTTACCTTATTATTTGTATTATGAAAAGAAGTCATAGATTTATTTCTTTTCCAGAATAATAAATACATATGAACATAAATAATCAAATCTTGAGGTTAAGGATAATAAGTATAGGCACCTGAGTATTAATCTGGGTGTCTGTGCTATCTCTTGTCCTAGTCATTACCAAGACATACTACCTCTCAATCCTAGTCATTACCAAGACATATTACCTCTCAATCTCTATCTGTTTCTCTTTTTCTGCACTTCTAGTTCTACTTCTACTGGCAGTAGAGCTGCAATTAAAGAGAGAATTGACTGTGTTCTCTTGTGGTCAGTGAGAATAAATGTAAGCAGATCCCAAGAATCATGTCAAAGGTATATATGACAAAGGGAAAAAATGTTAAATTGATGCCTGGAAAGAAGGTAAACGAAGAGGAGAGGACCCAGGAAACTGTAAGACTGGATACTTCCTTGGGGAGGGGGTAGGAAGGAAACTTTGGAACTATTTCCCTTAAGAAGCAGATATGAAATTTAAAGGACAAATTAGTTATCTGGGTGATGAGCATTGCACACCTCTGCTCTGTTTCCACTTGTAGTCACTAATAAATAATCTCAATGTTAATTATAGGAATGCATTTTTTTTGTGTGGAATTTGAGGGGATGGGTTTCCTGTCTGGGGCCATAGGGGCAGCAGAGAGGGAGAATGCAAGGTCATGGGAGCTCAGATGACCAGGTTAGTTTCTGATACTGAGAAACTATCATTCTCAGGGAGTGGCTTAAGCTTCCCAAAGTCAAGAAATTGTGTAGGAAGGAAGAAGATTCTAGTCAAATTTACTTAAATCTCTGAATGACAAAAGACCATACTGATATTTGTTAGAACAGGGTAATCACACAATTTATTATCCATACCAGGATACTTTTGAGGGTGTAGAGGGTGTTATTAATAAATATGCTGTAACAACAGGTGTATATCTGCATTGCCTCAGACACAATGGGACAAATGTCTGCTCCACATATAACACTTAATTGTTTTTCATTATATTGCGCAATGACTTGAAATGCACTTTTAGGAAATATCTAGTTGCAATGAGTATTTACAAATAATCTTGAATATACACACTTAAATATTCAACCTAAGCTGAAGCTCACCCATGACGTATTTTCCAGTTTCCCCCACTCTTTGCTTTCCTTCTTTTTGACCATAGACCAAGCCATTCTAGATTGACTTATCTTTCTCTTTGATCCCATGGACCCATTCCATGTCTGAATTCTCAGTTACAGGCCTAGGCTATATCACATAGTAGTTTTGTCACTATTCTTCACTAAACCTTATTACTCATGGTTTATACTCCTATAACATATCATAATCCCTGGCACATAAAATATATCTAGTAATTGTTTATTAATTGAATGAATGAGTTGAAATATCCTTTGTAGTCAATGCCACACATCTTTTTAATTCATCATCTGTTATGCCAACATGCTCTGAAGCAGCAGGCTGAGTTTTATACACTTGTACCATGAAAGCGTACCGGCCCTTGGGTTAGACTGCTAGGTTGAAGGTAGGAGAGGAGCTGAGAGGTGTAATGGATAAGAATTGCTGTCAGTCAATTCCTGGGAGCATTTGAGCCTAAGTGTTGATCTTCGTGATGCCAACTTTTCTCTCAATACCTGCAGGGAATGCATTTCAACTTTGAGAGAATGACTGACTTTTGTTGGATTTTTTGATCTTATTAAACATGTTTTCTTCTAATGCACTGCCAACAAACCACAGATTTCTAAACATTTTGAGATCTATGATTTTTCGTATTTTGAAAGGCTGTGCACTGACAAAGCTATGTTGTGGGAGGTGTGAGAGCTGACATAATAGACTGCAACAGCTCTCTGAAAGGAGCATTAAAATCTGTCTCCTACAATAAATTTGTATTCCATTTAGAATCGGTCTGATTTTTTTTTCCCCCGTGATACTGAAGATTGAGAAGATGTACATAATTTATTATTATCTGCTTTTTAGGAGGTGTACTGCTAAATTAATGTATGTTTGAAATGTGTTCTGTTTCTTCCAACTTTTGAAAGTTAATAATTGCTCTTTCAAAATTGATTAACTTCAGCAATAATGAGGAAAATGATATTAAATATTTATCAGGTAGATGCAACTCAGAAAAGTGAAAAGATACTTTTCCCAAGGTTATGTTTGTTGACATGTAAGGTAGTCTGACTTAATTCTTTCTTGGTCCTGTTCCATTTTACAGACCTTAAACGACTTCTGGATTTGATGTGCTGCCATGTTATCATTACCTTTCATCTCTTCAACATCTTCCTTCTTCAAAAACATTATGTACAGCAACTGTAATAGGCATCTGTTGTTGCCCTTATTGCCTGGCATCTAATTCCCCTCTTATTCAAAATTGTTGTTCAATTTTGTTTTGGGACACCAAATCTCTCCTGATGGCAGCTATGTGTTCTGAATAGTCTCTACCCTGCTTTTAGTTACAGCCTTGAGTCATCATCAACTAAACCCAGCCAACAATCCCATTCTTCTAGCTATTCCAAACTTTAATCAGAGTCAATGAGACACAAGATGTTTACTGATGTTTCTAGAACATGGATGTTTTCTCTCTTCTCATGGTTGATATGGTGTGAGCATGCAATATTTGGAACTGTAGTAACCATTGGTTATTACCAGGTCTATTACCAACCCAGAACTGTTGGTAGGCCCCTTTGGAGAGCTTGAGGACACAGTAAATACCATTGATAGAAAAGCAAAGGGACAGAGAAGAATGGAGTTTTTGCGACCACTTTCAAACCACTGGATGAAGCCTCTCCTGGATTCAGATCTGCCTCTGGATTTGCAGTAAAATCAGCCAAGTATGTATTTCCTTTAGAAGTTTCAAGCTAATTTGAGTGGAGATTTCTATTCCTTACAACTGAAAACATTAACAAAGAAACACTTGATATGTAGGGATTTCTGAATAAGTCAGAAATGTTTTGATTTATCACAGTTTTCAGATTAGAAGAGTGATAGGGAAGAGTGGAAATTGAGATAGGAAGTTAGAATTGACTTGTGGGGGGTGGGACATTTGATAACAGAAGAAGAATTGATTGCATCACCATTTTGGGGAATGGATAGGAGTTACCACTTCTAAACGAACAGTCTTTCCTACCAAAGATCCTTGAACTGAGAAGAGGTATCTTTCATGACTATAGTGGGTAGTGGAAACATTGGTTATAGAATGTCTATAAAATCTAATATTGATTATGACTTGTTGAAAAGATGTGATATGCAGTTTATATTGGGTGTACCGCTTTATAATTTCTAACTCAAATGAAATTTTTTTTTTGGAATATTTTCTGAAAAAGCATAGGTAACATACAATATTTGCTACGTTAAATGTTAACTGTTGCAATTTTTTTGGCATTATCTCAATCATGTACAGTATCTACTTCTGTAATCTACCTCATTATTCATTCTCTTTTTTCCATTTATTTTATATTCTTATACTATATTTTTCATTTTATTTTATTTATTTTAATTTATTAAACAATAGTGTCCTTGGATTGCAACCACAGGAGTTACCTAGTATTACTACTAGTACCAATCATTAAGAAATTTCACTCTCTATATAGCCCATGATCTTTTCGCTTTCTGAGAAACATGTTTTCATATCTAGGGTCTATAAGCTATAGAACCTAGTGAAAACATAAATCACCAAAAACATACACGGCCTTAGACTTATCTTTCATAAATGATCCAAAGAGATTTAGAAATTATAGAGATCATTCACATGGGTATAAATTAGTTCTACTTTAAAAATTAAACTGGTAATAAATTAGATAGGATCTCTAGAACACAGTTTTTCTAGGGAATCAACTCAAATGTAATAAGGAATTGCCAAGGAAGTATAAAATGAGAACAGCCAATTTTCTAACCCGATAATACAGGTTTTTTTTTTTTTTAATGCAACAGACACAAAGCAGTCATTTTGTTATTTTTAGACAAACTCCTATGAAATAAAAATTAAGTGATAGTTCTGCTGTATTTGACTGTTTTCCTAGCATAGAGTTTCACCTTAAATTTTGGTTTAATATCTGGACCACTTTTACTTACATGATAACATTTTCTTTTGAAAATAATTTCAACATTTTGACTTTATCTTCCTAATGCTTTTTGTAGGTAGTAAGGTAATTGAGGGAGAGAAGGTAATGTGGGAAACAAGTTACTGTTATTTCTTCTTTTTCTCTATTTCATATGCTTCCTCTATTTAACAAGATACTTTGCCTTCCTGTGGCTCAGGGTCCCTATACCTAAACTGTTCTTTATAATATTATCCACTTTATTGGTTTGTTGTGAGGATGAAATGAGTATGTATATTTGCAGCACTTAAAAATCCTTAGAATTGTATGCATGGTTTATGGGTTTCTATACATTCTACAAGCGGAGTCACTGACTGCCTTTTCTTTAGACTCTCTTTTCACAAATATTTGGGTAGAGAATAGCCTTAAAATATAGAGATAGTATCTCCCTCTGGAAGAGATGGCAGGTTTACATACCATCCAGTATAATTAAAATAATATGTTATTCAGAGTGAAGATCAAACTGGTTCGTTAACTTCTCATGATAAAAGATCATTCTAAAAAATCATTCCCATGTAAAAGGCTTTTGTTCTCCTGTAATACAATCCACTCTGTGTGCAGGCTAACTTGTCCCTCTTTGTGTCACCCTGTGAGAACTGAGGTTCAGGAAACTGGTGAAAATGCTGATGTTCTGGGTACTCTCATTGCTGTGGGTAAGAAATACTTTTGTCTCTGATCCAGGAAACTTGTGTTTTCTTCAGTTTTCTTGATACTGTAACAGGGTAACTTCTTAGCTTGAAGTAGAGTAAAAGCTCAAACTCTTCACAGTTCCTAACAAAGTGTGTGACACATAGAAAGTGCTAAATGTGTTATTTATTGTTGTCATTATTATCATCATCATTCTTTTCACAAAATTGAATTCTTTGACTAAGAGGGAACTATTAAAATATATTGCGAGTACTTCTGTTTATAATGGAGACTATGCACCAATTCCTGGTGCAAATCCAACTGCACACAGAAATACAAAGCTTACAGTAATGCACAATGCTAACCAATTAGCAAAATCTATTATTTACACATTCAAAATCAATGTAAAAAATAAAAGCAAAAATCAGATTCCTCAGAAACAAGAAACAGTAGCAAGACAGACTATATGCATTATAGTTACAGGCATAAATTTTAACTAACTTATTAAAAGACAACCCAGATAGAGTTCAAAACAAAAAAAAAATTATAATGTGTATGGGTACATATCCAATAGAGAATAGCAAAACATAAATAATTAGTATAAATTATAAAACAAAAAGAAAAATACTGTAGGGCAATCAGACAAAATTTTAAGCAATGTAGAAATCAATGTATAAACATTATATATTAAAATAGGCATATGTTTTATGAACACTGCTATAAATTGAATGTTTGTGTCTCCCCTAAATGTATATGCTGGAGCTTTGATTCACAGTGGGATAGCATTTGGAGGTGAGACTTTTGGGAGGTGATTAGATAATGGGGGTAGAGCATTCATGAAGTAATCAGTGCCTATGTAAGAAAAGTGAGAGAAATGGCCTCTCCTTCTCTATCACTTAAAGGAATAGCAAGAAGGTGCCTATCAGTAAACCAGGAAGAAGGCCCTTACCAGACACCAAATATGCTGGCATCTTGATTTTGAATTTCACAGCATCCAGAACTGTGAGAAAAAAAAAAAAATTGTTGTTTAAACCACCCAGGCTATAGTATTTTGTTATAGTATCCTGAGCAGAGTAAGACAATCCCATTGTACAATAAAAAATATTTATTAATTTAGTCACTTATTCACTCAACAAATAAAGAATATGGGAAAATCAGTTGAGAGGCCATTGCTCTCAGTCAGTTGGCAGATGTTGGCAAGTTAGTGATGCCAATGGAGAATGATGAATAGATTTGGCATATATTTATTTAACAAAGTGAAATCAATGTGTAAGTCGGTAGAAGGTTTATGGACGAGGGCCAAAAATGATTTCAAGGTTTTATAATCAATTCATTGATACTGATGTTGTTGTTTGAGTTAGGAAACACTTGGAGAATATGCCAGGTTAGAAAAATAACAAATTTTCTAATAACAAAATATGTAGTGCAAAAATAGGAAAAATACAAAATCAGAGACTAATTGACTGAAATGTGTCACTGGAGACTTTATAGCAATCATTCATTTATCAAGATATTAACTGAAAGTTTAAATAATTGTAAATAAAATAATTATTATTTGTGATAATACATAAACATGTATGTATGGTGTATACACATAAATACCACAAAGAGATGATGAATTATTTGTGTAAGTTCATAGGGACATTTTTAAAATCTCATATTATTATTTCCAGTTATTGCCAGATGCAGTAATAACTAAATAAGGAGTTAGAGTAACATAATTTATAATATTGTGTGTTTGTACATGTATAAACTGTGGAACAAGAACTGTATTATCTTTACATGACATTAAAACCTTTCCAAAAATAGTTGTCATAATTGTCCACAATGAAATCTCAATAAATTTAAAAAGACAAAATTATACAAATCACACAATGTAACAAAACTAAAAACTAGTGACAAATTTGAACAACAAATCAAAACCAAATAAAAATTTTAAAATACAGTCTCACAGTTAACTATTGAGCTAAGAAAAAATTAAAAATACTATTTCAAAGTATTTATATAGCAAATTCTGAACATTTCATGTCAAAACTTAGAGGAACCATTAAAGATATACTCAAGACAAATTTTAAAAAGGGGTAAAGAAATATATTGAAAAGAAGAATGGAAAAAAGAAAGAAAATGAATAAAGGAAAGAACAAGGAAGGAAGGTAAATGGGAGGGATGGAACAAAGGAAGGAGAGAGGAATAAGGAGAAAGGCAAAAAGAAGGGAGGGTAAGAGGAAAAAAGGAAGGGAGGAAGGCAAATGACTCAACTCAAAACCAAATAAATAATTGAAAACAGCTTAAGCAGACAAGTAGTAAACATAAAAGCAGAACATTAAGCATTAGTGACAGGAAACACACACACACACACACACACAGAGAATTGTAAGTACACCCAATGTCTATTTTGTTAAATAAAACCACAAAACCAAGTTTAATTTCTTGTTTTTCAGATCCAACTGGGAGGGGTATGAATCACAAAATTAAGAATGAGATAATGGAGATAATAGATGTGGAAGTCATAGAAACATTTTAAGAAAATAATATTTACAAACTTTTGCTAATAAATTTGAAAATGTCAATGAAGAAGTAATGTTTTTCTGACAAATATAAACTCTGAATCTTTATTCACAAAGAAAAGCCTGAAAATTAACTGTATCAGTCTGTTTTCACACAGCAATAAAGATATTGTGTGAGACTGGGTAATCTGTAAAGGAAGAGGTTTAATTGACTCACAGTTCCACACAGCTGAGGAGACCTCAGAAAACTTACAATCATGGAAGAAGGTGAAGGGGAAACAAGGCACTTTTTACATGACTGCAGGAGAAAGAAAGGGAGAAGAGGGATGTGTCAGACACTTATCAAACAGGCAGATTCTGTGCAAATTCACTCACTATCATGATAACAGCATGGGGGAAACTGCTTCTATGATCCAATCACCTCCCACCAGGTCCCTCCCTTGACATGTGGGGACCACAATTTGAGATGAGATTTGGTTGGGGACACAAAACCAAATTAATATCATTCTGCTCCAAGCCCTCTCAAATCTCATGTCCCTTTCACATTTCAAAATCAATCATGCCTTCCCAACAGTCCCCAAAGTCTTAACTCTTTCCAGCATTAACTCCAAAGTCCAAGTCCAAAGGTCCATCTGAGACAAATCAAGTTCCTTCTGCCTATCAGCCTGTAAAATCAAAAGCAAGTTGTTACTTCCAAGATACAATGGGGGTACAGACATTGGAAAAATGTCCCCATTCCAAATGGAAGAAATTGGCCAAAATAAAGGGGCCACAGGCCCCATGCAAGTCTGAAACCCAGTCAGACAATCATTAACTTTTAAAGCTCCAAAATCTCATTTCAGTCCATGTCTCACATCCAGGGCACACTAATGCAAGGGGTGGGCTCCCAGGACCTTGTGCAGTTTCACCCTGTAGCCCTTCAGAGTATGGTCTCTGTGGCTTTCATGAGCTGGCATTGAGTGTCTAAGGTGCAAGCTGTTGGTGGATCTACCATTCTGGGGTCTGGAGAACAGGGCCCTCTTCTCACAGCTCCACTAGCCAGTGCCCCAGTGTGGACTCTGTCCAACATTTTCTCCAACCCCACATTTTCTTTCCATGCTGCCCTAGCAGAAGTTCGCCATGAGGGCTCTGCCCCTGTGCAGACTTCTGCTTGGACATCCAGGCGTTTTCATACATCCTCTAAAATCTAGGTGGAGGTTCCCAAAGTTTAGCTCTTATCTTTTGCATAACTGCAGGCCCAGCTAAACATGAAAACCACCAAGACTTGGGACTTTCACCCTCTGAAGCAGTGGCCCCAGCTGTACTTTGGCCCTTTTAGCCATGGCTGGAGCTGGAGTGGCTGGGAAACAGAGTGCCACGTCTCAGGGCTGCGCAGAGCAGTGGAGACCTGGGCCTGGCCTACAAAACCACTTTTTTTCCTCTTAGGCCTCCAGGCCTCTGAGGGGAGGGGCTACTGTGAAGATCTTTGACATGCCCTGGAGACATTTTCCCCATTGCCTTTGCTATTAACATTTGGCTCCCCATTATTTATGCACATTTCTGCAGCTGATTTGAATTTCCTCTCAGAAAATGGGCTTTTCTTTTCTATCACATGGTGAGGGTGCAAATTTTCCATGCTTTATGCTCTGCTTCCCTTTTAAACATAAATTCTAATTTTAAATCACCTCTTTGTGAATGCATATAACTGAGCACTTTCAGAATAAGCCTGGTTTCCTCTTGAATGCTTTGCTGCTTAGAAATTTCTTCCACTAGATACCCTAAAATATCTGTCTCAAGTTCAAAGTTCCACAGATCTCTAGGGCAGGGCAAAATGCCACCAGTCTCTTTGCTAAAGCATAGCAAGAATGACCTTTGCTCCAGTTCCTAGTAAGTTCCTCATCTCCATCTGAGACCACCTCATCCTGGACTTCATTGTCCGTATCACTATCAGCATTTTAGTCAAAATCATTCAACAAGTCTCTAGGACGTTCCAAACTTTCCCACATCTTCCTGTCTTCTTCTGAGTCTTCCAAACTGTTCCAACCTCTACCTGTTACCGAGTTCCAAAGTTGCTTCCACATTTTCAGATTATCTTTCTAGCAGTACTCCACACTTGCTACCAATTCCATTATCAGTCCTTTTTCACACTGCTATAACAATACTGAGACTGGTTAATTTATAAAGGAGAGAAGTTTAACTCACAGTTCTACATGGCTGGGAGGCCTCAGGAAACTTACAATCATGGCAGAAGGTGAAAGGGAAGCAAGGCACCTTCTTCACAAGGTGGCAGGAAGGAGAAGTGCTGAATGAAAGGGAAAGGGCTCCTTATAAAACCTGCAGATCTCGTGAGAACTCACTCACTATCATGAGAACAACATGGGGGAAACTGCCTCTATGATCCAGTCACGTCCCACCAGTTTCCTCCCATTGACATAAGATGATTACAATTTCAGATGAGATTTGTGTGGGACACAGAGCCAAACCATATCATTAATTATAATACTAATGTGAAAATCAAGTTAAACTTTATTTTATATCATAACTGAAAAGAAATTCAATATTAATTAAAAAGTTAAGTACAATAATTGAAATCATCAATGAAGCACAGGTCAAACTTTTAAAAGTTGTATTGCAATGCATGACATAGAAATTAAAAAAAAAACTCTTTATATTAAAAATAAAAACGACTAAACAACCCTTTATAAACTCTTGGGCACTATATATGTGCTATTACATGTGAGACTTACAACAATTCATTGAACTTGTTTTATTATTACCATCATTTTACAGAGATAAACTGATGTTGAAATAAATAGCCCAAATAACATCATAGTGGATTTGATGCAAAGAAAAGAAAAATAGAAAAAATTATCATAGCATTACTTCAAAACAACAGATGACAGAATCAGACTTTTACTAAGTTCTTGTAAACTCTCAAAAACTTAAAATCCATGTTCTGTGTAAGCCAAATGTGTATGTAAAAAGAAAGGAAGACTATACACTTCTTTTTTTTTTTTTTTTTTTTTTTGAGAGAGTCTCACTTTGTTGCCCAGGCTAGAGTGCAGTGATGTGATCTCGGCTCACTGCAACCTCCACCTCTTGGGTTTAAGGGACTCTTGTGACTCAGCCTCCTGAGTAGTAGTTGGAATTACAGGTGTATGCCACCATGCCCACCTAATTTTTGCACTTTTAGTTGAGGCAGGGTTTCCCCATGTTGGCCAGGCTGGTCTCGAACTCCTGGCCTTAAGAGATCCACCTGCCTCAGCCTTCCAAAGTGCTGGGATTACAGGCGTGAGCCACCATGCCTGGCCTACACTTCAATTTTTGAAGTTAGCAAATTCTGATAACAAAATCTAAAAATTAAAGCCCAGAAAACATAGCTTTATATCAAATTGATATTAATGTGAAAGTTCTAGAAAAATAATATCAACCATTCAATTTAACAATTACAACAACAAAAAACACAGGCTTTCAAAATATGTGATAAAGTCCACAAGCCATTTATGTGGATTATTAATACAGACCAGGAATAGAAAAATAGTCTTTAATACATGAGAGACAACAATGTCAACCTTAAACAGCCAATGTTCAACTTAATTACATATAATCAGGAGAAAAAATAACAGTTTTTTACCACTTTACAAAGTGATTTAAGATAATGACTTAAGATTTGGTCAAAGATTTATTCACTATAATATTCATTTGTCCATTGTTTATAAGTGAAAATTTCAAAATGATGTAAGTGACTAAGATAGAGGAATGGATAAATAAATTTTGTTATGTAAGTGTGATGCAGTATGTGACCTTTAAAAGTCATATTTTTAATAAATAATGGATTGGATAATGTTATGATATAATGTTAAGTGTGATACAAAGCAATATACACAATCAAAATATGGCATTTCGCCAGATATATAAATGTAATATTTTATGTCCTTAGAAAAAGGATTAAAAATAACAAAAACTATTCAAAATAAGCAAATATTTCAAGATAGTACAGAAATTATCTTTTTGAGATTTCTGTCTTAGCCAGTTTGAACTGCTATAATAACAATATTGTAGACTGGGTAGCTTAAACAACAGAAATTTGTCTTTCCCAGTTTGGAGCCTGGAAAATCAGGATCAAGGCGTTTGTAGATTGGATTCCTGCTGAAGGCTCTATTCTGGTATGCACATCTTCTTGCTGCAACCTCACATAGTGGGGACAGAAAAATAGCTTTAGCCTGTTTTTTCTTATGAGGCCACTAATCACATCATGGTGGCTCCAACCTCATGACCTCACTGATACCAAATTATCTCTCAAAGACCTTACCTCTGAACATCATCCTATTGGAGAGTAGAGTTTCTACATATACATTTTTTCATGGAGGGCACAAACATACAGTCCATAACTGTTGCCTTTTTTTTTCGTATTTTTATACACATTTTGCACTTTTCTTTTTTTTTTTCTCTGTAAGCTCCAGCTACCTTTTAAATATGGAAAATGTAGTAGTGTTTCTAATAGCAACAGAATTAGTAAGAGCCTAAATTTCCTTCATCCAATGGCAAATAGGTAACTAATAGTATGGAGCAGTCATACTAGAGAATATCACTCAGTTGTTAAGAAGCATAGAAAGATCCCAAGACATGCTTGTTTAAAAATCAACAGGTATCATGTTACCTCTGAAAGAGGCCCATCCAGAAGGCTTGCTCTTAATGCTGAAATTGTGGACTCGTTGACTTAAAATTACTCTTTTAAGTGTGTGAATCCACAATTACTATCCAAGCCACAACTAAGCAGCAGAGAGAATGCACCAGAGATTGAGCATATCAGTGAATGAGTCAGCTTCCAATTTCTTAGTAAAGAAAAAGGTGATATTGATGAAGGATAGGAGCTAGGGTCCCAGAGACCCACCCAGTGACTCCACAAGCAACCCTTGCTGATGGAAGTGTTATATACTTCCATCTTCTTTCTTATGTTGTGGGATGTGACCTACTTTCAGTGCACCAAGTCCAGCAACAATTTATACAATCTTATTTATCTGGGGACAAAGTCATATATAAATATGAAGCAAAAACACATACTCAACTATTCACAGTCATTGTCTCTAGAAGGAAAATACACAATTGAGGGAATATATGGGGAATTTAATCTTTTTCTTTGCATACTTTTATACTGTAATTTTTTCAAAACTCATCCCTCAATTGGGTAATAAAGAAAAAAGTGATACTTGTTGCTATCTTTAGACAATGATTATGTAGGTCTTCTTTGCTTTAGTATACAAATGAATAAAATTATAGCTTGATTAACAACTCAAATATAAAACAGAATAATAGTTAGTCAAGGAAACTGCCAAACGAGTTTATCAGGTTGGCCTCCAAAAGCTTGAAAAGGGCAACTATTCAGTACTACAGCCAATTTAGGACGTTTTATTAGCCACGTGGCCAAGGTACATTGGCCAGCTCCTTAACAACTCTTTACTAGCTCCTTAATCTGTTTTTTTTTTTTTTTTTTAAATGAATGAATCTTTGTTCATGACCTTCAGGAAAGGATGTTTTAGCCAGAAGGATCAGTGGAATGTGTCAGGCATCAGGAATTCAGATATGTATAATAAGCTGCCTCTGCCCTCAGGGAGCTTGCTACCCAGCAGGGAAGGCAGGCCATTATAGGCACTATCAGTACAGGGTCCAGCGCTAGTCTCTGGGGTCAGACCTGGGTTAGTGCTACTGTGTGATCTAGGGAAAAAGACCTAACCTCAGTTCTGCTCAGCTCCTCACCTATAATGGAGAGTAATCATGACATCTACTTCTTTAGGTTACTGTATGGAGAGAGAGAGCGAACATATGTAAGGTTACTATTTAAATACATTATTTTGATGCATAGTGACAAAAGCTATAATAGAGGTCAGCAAAAACGATATTTGCAGTAGCCCCATTAGGTAGCCCATTGAGAATTCTCATGTATAATAGATAACTTTTGTATCTTTGGTTCTTAGTATGGGCACATGAGTCCATTAGCAGGATTTCTGCCTCTCAGGAGAGGTCTGACAAACTGTCCTGGGTATTCAAAATTGTCCCTTTACTATAAGTGTCAATCTCCTGTGTTCATAGAAAAACATACTCACAAGCAATGAAGAGATCCCAGTCTGGGTTCTGATGTTGACTGGATGGGGTAGGATGGGGAGATACGTATTCCTTTCTGCTGTAGGCTTTTTTTTTTTTTTTTTTTTTAAATCCGCTGTAGACTTTTATGAAAGTGGCTTGGTGCCCAGCAAACAGAAAGCTAGATCTGGTTTGTAATGCGTCCAAAGTGCAGACCAGCCTACTGCACAAAGCTGTCCCCTCTGGTTTTGCTCTTGCTCTGTGTTCAATATTGCTTGTTTCAGAATGGCTGCCAGGTGTCTTCTCTTCCACTGGACTGAGAGTTCCCAGCGAGTCAGGCTACTCCACACTAGCTGGAGACTGTCACAAAGAAGGCTGGAGGTGGCCCAGCAAACTCGATTTCCCCATCATATGAGCAGGGGAAAAATACACTGAGGTGTCTCAAAGGGATTGGAACTTACAATAAAGGTGGTCCTCTTGACCCCTGCAAGCCCTTTAAGTGGTGGTAAAATTGTTTTCCTGATGTTAATTGTTATGACTCTTGCAGTTTTTAAAAACATCATTTGCTTTTAATGATGCAAGAAAGCACTAAATGATTTAAGGGTAGAGCTTATGCAAAACCACTTGTTCTACTCAACTAACTCATGGGTTCTAAATGCCTCATGAGTGTCCTTTTAAATCCTTATTATGATAAATGAGACCAAATGCCATGTTTTGCTGTACTGTCTAAATTGGTCACATTTTTCCACATATTGCCTGACTCTTCTAATATTATAAAATCAGCTAGGAGATAAATTATATAAACCAGCACTCGTGCTCTAGAGTTTAGCCTCCTGTGGTGGATAACATGCCTCACAGGAAATGCAGGAAGCAAACAGTTAGATTTGGGACAAATCCTTCTGTCTTCACTGTGATGACTCATTTTCCTTCTCTGTATTGTTTGATTTTTATGCTCATCATAGACGAGGATCCTCTGGGTCCCAAAATACTTTAGAGCCACAAGTAAAGTGAGCATCTGAGAGGTCTAGAGCAGGGAGGAAAAGAGATGTGGAAATCAAGTAGCACAAGTCCCAGGACTCTTCCTAAAGAGAGTTCCAAGTTCCTCAAGTCATATTTTAGGAAAGAAGTCATGTTTTATGCCAAAGATCAAGAGACAGATGTAAGGGAATGGACAGCAGGACCGAATTGTGGAGACCAGATTCATGCTCCAGCTTTCAAGGAAAGCTGGCTGTAGAAATTTACCTGAGTCCCTTGATCTGTAGCATATTCAAATGTTCTCAACTATAGAATATGAGACAGAGAGTTGCTTTTAAAGAATCCTTCCAGCTCCAATGTTCTCTATTTTTTTTTCTTAAGTTTTCATCACTATGATAACTCATTATGTATAAGTAAATATCCCTAAATTTTAAAAGAATCCCAAAATCTGAAATACTTCTGACTCCAAGTGTTTCACATGAGGGATATTCAACCTTTAGCTATTTATTTTCTTGCTTTGCATAACTTACCCCACCCTTTTATTCTTTTTTCTTAGGTAAGTTAATAGATTTATTTACCTAAGGTAAAATTAAAAATTTGCTACTTTCAAATTTTGTTGGCCTAAGACTCTGTCTGTCTCAATGAGAATGAGCAAAGGCACCTGTCATAGGCCCATATTGCTAAACTCACATGATCTTGTACCACAAGTTTTAAAAATTGATTATCCACAATATCATCAGAACTGAAAGGATAGCTCCACATACTAATAGAGAAAATATGAAAAAAAAATAGTCTGTATATTGTTTCAGTGATTCCTTGCTGTACACTCTGGGTTTTCACGGGATGGAAGCAAGGCATTTAAGTTCCGTAGCCTCATTTTCTTTTTCTGAACCGCAGATCAAACCTCCTGCACCTCTTTGGTAATGCACATGAATGTGCCTTGCAGGTTAGAAACCCCCACACAGATGAAAGACTTTGATCAATGAATTTCTTTCATAGCATTTCGCCTTGGAGTTTCTCTTTTTAACTCTTTTTCCTTTTTTTTTTTTTTTCAGACGGAGTGTCACTCTGTAGCCCAGGCTGAAGTGCAGTGGCACGATCTGGGCTCACTGAAAGCTCCGCATCCAGGATTCACGCCATTCTCATGTCTCACCCTTCCTAGTAGCTGGGATTACAGGCGCCCACCACTGAGCCCGGCTAATTTTTTTGTATTTTTAGTAGAAACGGGGTTTCACCGTGTTAGCCAGGGTGGTCTCGATCTCCTGACCTTGTGATCCGCCCACCTCGGCCTCTCAGAGTGCTGAGATTACAGGCGTGAGCCACCGCGCCTGACTTTTCCCTCATTTTTTTATCTTCTGTGTTAAAGGAATGGCAATTACAGCTTGGAGCTTTTACCTTCTTTCAAGAAAACTTTAGAGATAAAAAATAGAAAAGTGCCACAATAAACATACATGTACATGTGTCTTTATAGTAGAATGATTTATAATCCTTTGGGTATATACCCAGTAATGCGATTGCTAGGTCAAATGATATTTCTGGTTCTAGATCCTTGAGGAATCGCCACACTGTCTTCCACAAAGGTTGATCTAATTTACACTCCCACCAACAGTGTTAAGAGTGTTCCTATTTCTCCACATCCTCTCCAGCATCTGTTGTTTCCTGACTTTTTAATGATCGCCATTCTAAGTGACGTGAGATTGTATCTCATTGTGGTTTTGATTTGCATTTCTCTAATGACCAGTGATGATGAGCTTTTTTTCATATGTTTGTTGGCTGCATAAATGTCTTATTTTGAAAAGTGTCTGTTCATATCCTTCACCTACTTTTTGATGGGGTTGTTTTATTCTTGTAAATTTGTTTAAGTTATTTGTAGATTCAGGATATTAGCCTTTTGTCAGATGGATAGATTGCAAAAGTTTTCTCACCTCTGTAGGTTGCCTGTTCATTCTTGTAACCGACCCAAATGCCCATCAATGATAGACTGGATAAAGAAAATGTGGCACATATGCACCATGGAATACTATGCAGCCATAAAAAAGGATGAGTTCATGTCCTTTGTGGGGACGTAGATGAAGCTGGAAACCATCATTCTCAGCAAACCAATACAAGAACAGAAGACCAAACACCACATGTTCTCATTCATAAGTGGGAGATGAACAATGAGGACACATGGATATCACACACTGGGTGGGAAAGGGATAGCATTAGGAGAAACACCTAATGTAGATGACGGGTTGATGGGTGCAGCAAACCACCATGGCATTGTATACCTATGTAACAAACCTGCATGTTCTGCACACATATCCCAGAACTTAAAGTATAATTTTAAAAAGAAAGAAAATTATCCTTTATAGATATAAGCTACCTCAAAGTGCGTTTGCTCATTCTCATTGAGATAGACAGAGTCTTAGGCCAGCAAAATTTGGAAGTCGCAAATTTTTAATTTTACCTTAGGTAGGTAAATCTATTAACTTACCTAAGAAAGAAGAATAAAAGGGTGGGGTAAGTTATGCAAAGCAAGAAAATAAATAGCTAAAGGCTGAATATCCCTCATGTGAAACGCTTGGAGTCAGAAGTATTTCAGATTTTGAGATTCTTTTAAAATTTAGGGATATTTACTTATACATAATGAGTTATCATAGTGATAAAAACTTAAGAAAAAAAATAGAGAGCATTGGAGCTGGAAGGATTCTTTAAAAGCAACTCTCTGTCTCATATTCTATAGTTGAGAACATTTGAATATGCTACAGATCAAGGGACTCAGGTAAATTTCTACAGCCAGCTCACGAAAGCTGGAACTCAGATCTGGTCTCCTGAATTCCGGTCTGCTGTCCATTCCCTTACATCTGTCTCTTGATCTTTGGCATAAAACATGACTTCTTTCCTAAATTAAAACTTGAGGAACTTGAACTCTTTTAAAGAGCTCTGGGACTTGTGCTACTTGATTTCCAATACCCCCTTTCTTTTTCTTTTTTTTGAGACGGAGTCTCGCTTCTACCGCCAGGCTGCTCTTTTTCCCCTCCCTGCACTAGTGGATGCTTTTACATACTTGTGGAATTGGTTAGGTCAGGAGCAGGAAAAACACTTGTGAGTAGAGTAGGCGGGGGAAGTGTGTCTGAGGTTACACTGGGCAGCAGAATCTCATAGACTCCAGTGCACTTGGGTTGCCAAAACTATTCATCCCGAAAGCCCAGTCAGAATGCAATTAGTTGCCTTCCCTTTCTCCTCAATTTTTGCTCTAAAAGCTCCTTTGTTACTTATAATGTTGACATTGTTGCATGAAATCACTGCTACATGTACTGACCTCCTATTATGGGCCAGGTGCTGTTCTGGGT